>NC_055688.1:34469572-34769572 GCF_017639745.1 Melanotaenia boesemani | reverse complement strand
CCTTTCGGTTTTGTTTCACACTCCACCTTTAAATCTCTCTCGGTAAGTTCTTTTGGATTTGAAGCTCAAAACATTAAAAAGAAAATCAGTATTATTCTAATCTGTCTAATGAAATATTAATCAGCATTTGTGGTGTTTGCACTGTATTAATGTGACATGATTGTAGTTTATCTTCAAAGTCCGAGCTGCTACAACCCGAAACACAACAAAAAAACCCAGCAGAGCTAACAACATGTTAGCATTAAGTCAAATATTTTGCCAATATCATTAGCTATTTGGCGACAAATACATTCATTAAAAGGGAGTCATTATTTCTGAAATCAGCAGTTGGCAGAGGAAGATTGAAGCATTGCAGATAATTAATTTATGCTCTGCTAATAAAACTGAGGACAGTTTGTTCACTGTTGTCAAATCTGTCTTGTTGGATAAAGAGTTAATCTCTGAGCTAATGTCAGTCACTGTACTGGTCCAGCATTTCGTTTTTTGCTAATGTTCTCCATCTCCCTCCAAACTGGCATGAGTTAAGGTGACATTTGGACAGTTCCACAGTGGAATGCACAGTCCCTTATATAGGCAGGTTGTGTCTTAGCAATCAAACATGGTTCAGCAGACCCATCTGTAGCAAATGATTCAGACTGCATGACAAACACGTGTGCGACTGTTGTTGCTTACTAAATGAACTTTAGGTATTGTCCTTGTTCCCATATATCGTAAAGTCCTCAGGCACTAAATGCACTCTTGATATTTTCAAATAGTAAACACATGCATTCCCCAGGCTTCATGCTTTTTTAGGTTTGCTTCTGCAAAAAAATAGGTTTTGTTTTGAGTATGTTCCTATACAAAGCAAATGGGCCTGACCTGCCATTTGGTGGTGGATTTGGGTTTTCATGGACTTTTGTCCATTGTTTGTTCTTGAGGGCTTTTGTTTACAATGCAGATACTTTTTTTATGTTTTTTTTTCTCTCATGTGACAAAATCATGCCCTGCTGTCACACTGTTAGCACTGATGGAAAATTAAATGGAGAGCCAAGCAACCTTGTTTTGGTGAGGCATCTTTGTGTGACAAGTAAAAAGAGGCTTCTGCTTACATAAGCAATGTATTTGCAAATAACACCAACCAACCTATAGTTTTCACTACACACCCTGTCCAAATTTCTAATTAATTCTAAATACAGTATGGTTAATAACCAGAAAGCTAAATTACACTAATTTAATAAATAAAATTTATTCTTACCAGGTTATAATGAGGCCATTACAACCTCAGATGATCACCAACAGACAAGATATGGTGAGGATACTGGGTCAGTTGGGTTATTTACCAAAATGTAGAGCCAGTGTGTGAAAAACTAAATCAATCCCTCTATTAAAAACCTTACAGATCCACCTTTAGCAGCCATAAATAAAAATAGTTTTAGATTTGATGTCATCAGTTTCACACAATGCTGTGGAGAAATTTCGCTCCACACCTTTTTTTGTGATATTGCTTCAGTTTATTGAGGCTTTGAATGTTTTAATCTCTCATCATAACTTTATATGGATCACTGCAACATCTTGATTCTTTTATTTTTTTATTGGTCTGTTGTAGATTTGTTAATGTTTGGATTATTGTCCTGTTGAATGAGCCAGGCCATGTTTTTGGATTATGGGCATATTAACTCATTATTAATGCAATAACACATTCATTAATTTGCACTGACAATTATTTTATCGCATTTTAACTCTGTTTTTATTTTCTTTTTTCTTTTATTAATGTCTGTTTCTCACCATGAATACCCAGGCAAACAAAGTACAGGTTACAGGAGGAGGGATGCTGGCTTGTGATGGCTGTCATCTCGGCCATTGAGAGTATCTGTGGATGGTAGGGGCGGAGCTAGAGGGGTGGTCAGGGTGCACTGGCCACCTCTGAATTCTGACACCCCAGGTGCCACCTCAGGTGATTGACTGGTCAACAAAGGTTTAGCTCTCAGACAGATGGACTAATATTTGACTCTAGAATACACTGATATACACTACCAGTTATAAGTCTGGACACATTTTCCCATAATAAAAAAAGTGTGCTCTAACTTTTGACTGGTAATGTATATATTTGCTAGGAGTTCACAGTTAACTCAATGTGCCCAGGTTCTCTGGCTACAAAACAAGCCCACATCATCAGCCCTCCACCACCGTGCTTGACTGTTAGTATGAAGCTTTTTTTAACTGATACACTGTGTTTGGTGCTGTGCATTTGTACCAAACAACTCCACTTTGGTATTGATATAGTACTGTGGTTTGTTCAGATGCAACTTTGCAATCCTAAGCTGTCCTGCCATGTTCTTTTTAGAGAGGAGAGCCTTTCAAACAAGCCATTCATGTTCAGTCTTTTTCTAATTGTGCTGTCATGAACTTTAATATTTAACATGCTTACTGAGGCGTGTAGTCCTGAGATGTAGCTCTTGGGTTTTTTACAGTTTCTCTGAGCTTTGCACGGTCTGACCCATGGCTGAACTTGCTGGGACATCCACTCCTGGGAACATCAACAACCGCCTTGAATGTTTTCCACTTATGAATATTCTTTTTCTCTGTACAATTATGGACTCCAGATAGTTTGGAAATGGTCAATAACCCTTCCCAGGTTGATGGGCAGCAGCAGCTAATGTCTAATGTAATTACTAATGTCTTTTCTCCTCTGAATGTTAACACACATCAGAATTCTGCAAACCAGAAAACTACTAAAACTTCAGCTTTTATAGAGGAGCTCACACTAATAATGATCAACCAATGAATTGCATTTGATTATCAGCACCTGGCTGCTGTTCCAACTCATTAATCCCATGGAAGCAGTAAGGGTGAACATAGTTTTTCACAAACTGCTTCTACATTTGTGCTTGGATTTTGTTAAGCGAGTAATTACAGGTTATGTTTTTGTTCACCTGAAGGTGTATTTAGGTCATTTTAAGACTTGATAAAACCTTGCATGTGTATAATACAAAAACAAATCTAATATTTTTCAATTGCAAGCAGGATGATTGTAGAAATATATAAAGAAACGATGAAAACTACGAATTAACAAGCACTATTTTTTGCACTCTAGCAGTCAAATGTTTGGACATATTTTCTCAGTTTGGGAAGTGTATCCAAACTTTTATCTGGTAGTGTGTATAACAGAAAACCACCTTTAAATATGTGTCCACAGTAGTGGACGCTATGCATCAAAGGGTCACATCAAGTCAATATATCTATTATTGCTAATCATGTTTTTTGTGTGTGTGTTTTATGTAAAACAGGACATGTGTCATAGTAGATGTTTTTCCCTTAAACTGAGTCTTGTAAAATCTAAAAAACACACTTTCCTTCTCTCTGAAACACTTAAGGATTAATCATGCATTTATTAATGTGAAAAAGCTGTTTAGACATTCAAAATAGATCTGTAGTTAAAAATTTAACATAGACACTTACTGTGACAGAATTCTCCAAACTATGGTGGCACAAAATCTGAACAGAATGCAGGGGTTAACACTGAATGTCAAACATGTTTTACTGAGATGCTGATTCCTTTTTTTGTTCAACAATATGGAGAAATCAAACTAGTGGAGGGCTCTGTGTGCTGAAGAAAAAACATGATCAATTTAAATCAGCCTTATGCTTATTCCACACCCTGATTTACATAACTGTCTGTCATGCTAAATAGACTGAATCTGTTACCCAGCAGTTTGCCATCTCCTCTTGATTTTCATCACCTTTTAAACCAGACAGGATGGTAACACTTTATAACACAGCCAGTAATTTACTGTCTTTTTACTGTTTGAATCAGTCATTAATGAAACACTTACTGGTTCTAGCTGCTATTTCAATATGGGTCCAGTGGAAAACATAACTATCAGGGCAATACAGCAACACTTTGTAACTCTTTGTAGTTTAGCAAACAACTATCCGTATGGTGGCGTTTACAACCTGATTCTGTCCTTTAATTGCACTTAAACACTGCTCCAATGCATCAGTATATCAGGATTTGTCGGGTTTTGAATGGCTGCACAACTTTACATGCATGGGAGCACTTTGCTATTTATGATCTCTTTACATTTTAAGACAGAGTTTGCTGTGTGGAGTAAATCCTGAAAAGCTTTTTAAACTGGCCAAGCATGAATGTTTGAGCTTCAGTAATTACTGAAAGAGACATAGTGTTGAAAAAGCAAATGGACCTGATGCAGTCGCACACTTTCACACAAGTAAAAAAAACATAAAATGGCTTTACTCTTCCTGTTTGTGTCGTCAGAGCTGCTGTTACCATTACGTATGCCACATTAATAGCTCACATGGTGATTTGGTTAAATGAAAACAGTCCATAAACGACCATACAGATAATTAGTTTGCACATGAGGAGGTGAGCTGAGTTGGCACACAGTATTAATTCATGTAAGCAGTAAAGTCAGTGGCAAATGGAAAACAAAAAGACTGGTGTTTGGTTCACAGGTGCATATTGAGAATGTCAAATGAGAAAAATGGCCTGTTTGCTTTGTTTGATAAAGCAAAGAGTCCTGCTCCCTCTGTGTGCTGTAGTCGGAGCTCCTTTGTTCTGTGTTGTCCATCCAGGAATTTTACCAACATGACTGTATTCTGCATATTCTCGCAGAGCTCTACTATGTTATTTAATACACTAAAGACTTAAAAATAAATAATAAAAAAATACTTAAAAACTTTAAAAATTACTTTAACCCCTTAATGCCTGAAATTAATTTATAATGATATAAAAATAAAATAAATACAGGAAGAAAACTGGAAAAAAAAGTTACATAAGGAATGTCTGAAATAAAAATGTACAAGTTTATATTAAATAAATTAATAAGAATTAATTAAAAAAGGATAAATAATAAATAAATTATATGAAAATAAAAATAAAAATGAGTAAATCAAAAAAGAATAGTACAATAAATGAGTTGGGTAAAAAGAAATCAAATTAACAAAAGGCCAGAAGTGGTTTGTCCCAAATTTGTGATACCGGTTAGATAAAGTTTAACAAAACAACAACAAAAAAATCATCAGATGAAATATAAACATTTAAAAACTAAATATCTGGTCAAGTTTTCTGGTCTGAACTAAGAATAAGAAAAAAAATGTTTTTACCACCTGGCCATTTTTTAAAAATATTTTATTTTATTTCTTTTGTTTTTAATTAGTTGATAAACTTTTAATGATTCTTCCCTCTTTTCTTGACCCAGACAGGGTAACTGAAGTGAAGACTAACATCTACGTCACCAGCTTTGGACCAGTTTCAGACACAGACATGGTGAGTCCAGAACATTTATCCCTCATTCTGCTGCTGTAGAGAACGTCTCCACCCTCCACTCAGGCCGAGAGGAAGGGACGAGCCTTCTTCCATTTCTTTATTTTAGTTTATCAAAGCTTTGCCCCATTTGTAATTACATAACACTACTTGTATTTTCCACTCACACACACATAGATGCTGTGATACTGAAGCAGGACGTGTGTTCAGTCATCTGACCATTTTCATCTCACACATTATTAAAAGTCTTCTTGTTATTCCAGTCAGTCCTTCCTTCATTCTGAGCACTTCTGCTTGTCATTCTGAAACAAGCAGCCACCTTCACATCATATCGTCAACATCCCCCATCTTCCCGTAGAAGATCCGTTTTCCAAGTGATTAATATATTGATTCATTAGTTAAGAACAGCAGCCTTTAAAAGCAAAGTTCACCAGAGGTCTCTCCTCCACCTCATGTAAGGCTAGAAAAATAAATCAAATATAAATAAAAGTTTTTTGTTTATTTTCTATCGTGACCAAATGTGATCTCCTGTGACTAATTGGCCCACAGGGGGATCTGTGTGCTTAATTTCATCCAAATCAATTCTGGTATCCATTTTTTCAAAATATCTCTGACATAAACAGACAAACATCTGAGAGGAAAACATAACATCTTTAATTTGTTGCTGGCAGAAATATTCAATGACGGTTTAAGGTGGAGCCATTAGAGTTAAAAAAAAGCTGATATGTCAATAAATTATCAAATTATATTCAGGTCTTTAAAAGCTATATTAGTTATTTTTATGCTAAATTTAGGCTAATAATTTACTTCAGTAAATGCTTCAATTTTGCAAAAAAATGTTATTTTACTTTATTGAATGTTTACCAAGAGCTAAACCTGTTTAATAAAGAAGGAAATATTATTTAATAAATAGGAAAGAGAATAAACAAGATACACATGAGATGAACAATAAGTAAATAATAAGCTCAACAAAATATAGCAGTAGCATAAGTTACTAGTCTAAATGTTATGTTCTCTATTTGGTTCTGTAGTAGTTCTTTAATGGCATTAGTTTGGTTATTTTATTCAAGATTAAATCTGCTGCATTTAAATAAAGAGGATCACACTGTAATGTCATGATGCAGTAATGAGCTTTTAACCAAACTGTACAGCACAGAACCAGAACCAGAAGAATCACAGAGAGCTTTATTACAAAGCTCCATGCACATGCAAACAGCTTTAGTAGTTCATGAAATTTACACCTACATACACGCATTGGCCACTTTTATCAGGTCCATTTTCTAGTACCAGATTGGACCCCCTTTTTCCTTCAGACCTGCCTTAATTCTTGGTGTCATAGATTCAAAACGGTGTTGGAAACCTTCCTCAGAGATGCCACGTTGGTACTAAGGGGCCCAAAATGTGCCAAGAAAATCCCCCCCCCCCACCATTACACCAGCAGCAGCCTGAAGCGTTGATCCAAGGCAGGATGGATCCATGTTTTCATGATGTTTCCGCCAGATTCTGAGCCTAGCATCTGAATGTGGAGCTGAAATGGAGACTCATCAGACCAGCAACGTTTCTCCATCTTCTATTGTCCAGTGTTGGTGAGTGTGTGTGAATTGTAGCCTCAGTTTCCTGTTCTTAGCTGGCAGGAGGCACCCGGTGTGTCTTCGCTGCTGGAGCCCATCTGCTTCAAGGCTGGACGTGTTGTGTGTTCAGAGATGCTGTTCTGCAGATTTTGGTTGGAACCAGTGCTTATTATATATAGACTTCCTGTTGCCTTTTTATCATCTCCAACCAGTCTGCCCATTCTCCTCTGACCTCTGACATCAACCAGACATTCTGGTCCAGACAACTGCTGCTCACTGAATATTTACTCATCTTCAGACCATCTCTGGAAACCCTGGAGATGGTTGTGGGTGAAAAATCCAGTAAATACTCAGACCAACAACCATGTCACATTCAAAGTCTCTAAAATCTCCTTTCTTCCTCATTCTGATGCTCAGTTTGAACTTCGGTAATTCGTCTTCACCATGTCTACGTGACTAGATGTGTTGAGTTGCTGCCATGTGATTGGCTGATTTAATGTTTGTTATATTTAATGTTAACAAGCAACAAGATGTACCTAATAAATAAAGTGTGAAGGGTCTTCATTAGAAGAGTACAAAGAAGATGAAGTTAGATCAGAAAAAAACTGCTTAATCGTATAATTGGATTTTACAGCAGGAGTGAAAACACAAAAAATGACAAATATTTTATAAATATCTCAGGTTACAGCCTACATTTGAATCTTCAACCCTGTAGATTTATGTAGCATTGCTTTACTGGATTAAAGATGGCTGACAACAACACAAGAGGTGTAATAAACTGAAGATGATGCTGTGGTGAACTGAGTTAAGCTGGGTTTCAGTGTACAGACATCTAAATGTCACAGGCTTTTCAACTGTGACAAGAAAAAACCAAAGAAAAAAAAAACGGTATTTCTCATCCTCAGCCGTTGTGTGTGAATCACATAAGCACAGATACACATTTGACAGTGCAGTGCTTTCTGCCCTAATTCCTCTCTTCTGTGTGGTTTCTCTTGACAACGGAGGTCAAGAGGGTTGCCCTGGCCTCACTGCTAGCTTAGGAAACCACCAACTCATGGAGCTGGGAGTAACATGGAGAAGTACAGGCCTTAGTTTGTCAAAATTAGTCAAACAGAGAGCACCTAAGGTTTAAATTGGCAGGTGAAATAAGTTGTAAGAAGCACTGCTTACAGGCCGCCACATGCTACAATTTCTTTCTAATCTCCTGAGACAACTCTTTCTTTGCTTCCTCTGGTCCATGTTGAGTGTGGTACACACCATGTCACCAAACAGCACAGTGACTACCTGTAGCCTATATATAGGCCCACTGACTGATTACAAGGTTGTAGACACCTGTGATGCTAATTGGTGGACACACCTTGGATTAACATTATTTTCAGTCTTTTCTAGGAGTACCATCATTTTTGTCCAGGCCTGTTTCATGAGTTTCTTTTTTAAAATAATTCTATTGAAGCATGGTTGAAAAGCAATGTCTGACTTTCATTGGTTAAATTTCATAGAATATTTATTTATTATTACTTTTGTCAGATTCAAGCTATTTCTGTGACCATTGTGAGTTTTTCTTTCATTAACCGAAGAGTACCAACAATTTTGTCCACTTCTGTACAACTTGATGCCATTTTGATGTTTTTTCATACGTAGCTCCACTTTCAAAACCCTTATGCGGGAACATCTGTTGAACTTTATAGCTTGTGCTGGAATACAGCTAGTAGTTGTTTTAGATAATGCTAAACTTTAGTAACTCTTTTCTTCTTAAAAAACTAACATGGCCAGCAACACAACAGTGTACATCATGTACAGTGGTATCCTTCAGCCTAAAGACTATAGGAAAAATAGAAAATTAAATTACATTTATGACAATTGTTACAAGATACAAGATACCTTGTTTAGTAAATGTAGATGCCTGTCTGACGTCATTAGCCCAGAAATCATGATTCTGCCCATGTCGGCAGATAGGAGGTAATTAGGACTCCCAGTAATTCATTCATTTGTATAGCGCCAATTCCAAACATCATCTCAGCACACTTTACAGGTAAATAAATTCCAGCCCATTCATAAAAAAATCGCCTAGTTAGAAAAACCAAGAAATTGCATGGAATCTTGACTTTGATTCAGTCCCCTATGCACGGGGTGGCGGGCGACAGTGGAGAGGAAAAACTACCTTTCAACAGGAAGGAAAAACCTCTGGCAGAACCAGACTCAGGGAGGCTACAGACTGAATGCTGGATTCGTCGACATCTCCTTGTGGTTTTACTGTAGGTGGCAGCAGCGATTAAACGTGTGTCCCCTGTTGGTTGGCACAGGTGTTCGACATGTCTTGCAAAGATACTGTGTTTGTAGCGTCATCTCTCTTCTAACCAGTGTATTTCCAAATAGCTGACATGTTCTTTTTAGCCACGAGTTCTTTTCATCCACATTTGCGTCACTCCTTTCACTACCTTCAAACATCACAACACTCTCCCATGTTCTCTGTTGCTGCAGCCGTTAGCATCTACATGGAGCATCCAGGAGAGGCCCATTTGATTTGCCATCAGTGCACACAGAGCATGAAGGCACGGCAGTGTTCACAACAGCATCACATCACTTCCTTCCATCACTCATATTTATCACAGTTTTGGCATTTGCTCCAAATGTCTATCATGCAGGCTAATATCTCAATTAATGTCAATTATTGATTTATTGGGAAGCCCTACAATGCTCCCACCACATGCATCACTGCGCATAGGCCACCATGTTCTGGGTGGCACCTAAGAAATCAGGCTCATGATTAATTGTAATAATAATCCCAGCATATCTAAAGTTACGCATTTTACAGCCTTCTGAACGGTAAAGTGTGATCCAGTGTTGTTGAGGATTTACTGCTGTGGGCTGCAACAACACCAAAAACACACAAACAAACAAAAAGCTCTGCAAGCACTGTTACGGCCCTGCTTGGCATAGACAAGCTGTGGCCGTTTGTGTGTGATTAGGGGCGGCAGAGCGCTGCCCAGGGTGGCCAAGGCCAGCGCCTTTGTCCCCGCCCCTGTGTGACTGGCACCCCTCTGGACCAGTCAGGCTGCAGCCTACGGAGAAGCTCTGGCTGAAAAGGCTGCAGCCGAGGCAGGTCTGGAGGGGGAGATGCCAGAAAGGCTCAGGCCGCTCTCCCCCTCATGTTGTGCACTGGGTGTGTGTGTGTCGCGACCACCTCCTCTTCACAATGGGTGCTTTAAGTGTTTAGTTGAGTTAAGTTTACTTTGTGGTTGTTTTAGAGCTGGGCTAGGTTAGTGTTTTATTGTGTTGTGACGACGGTCACTTTAGTTATGGGCCTGTTGCTTATGTTTGGTTTTAGTTTCCTCACCGAGTTGCGGTTGTGTCTGTGTGTGCACTCGGTGAGTGTTTGGTATAGGTTTTGGTTTGTTTCTTTCTGCAGGTCCGCTAACCCCAGCTCATCTTTATTTTGTTTTACAGGTTGTCCAACACTTTCACGGGAATTGTAAATAAATGTGCTTTTATTTTGAAGTACCATCTGTCCTCACCGTGTTTTTTGTTACGCCCTTCCATACCCCTGAGTCGGGTCGTAACACATCTGAATTTAGACGTGTCATTGTTCACTTTGATTGACAGGTGTGTGATATCTGAGCCCCTGGCATGTTCAATGACAGTTGGTAAATGTCAGTACTGCAGTCACATTACTTGTATCCAGGGGTTGAAATGGAATTTGCAATATGGGTTGAACCTGGTTGTCTGATTTACTGTTTGATACGTTAACAACTTGGCTACAGTTACAGTACAGGAAAAAGAAGATAACTGATTGTAAAGAATCAAAAAGTGATAAAAAACACAGATATGACGACTGTGTGAAGTTATTTGGCTGATAAAACATCTTTAAAACTGGTTCAGTGAGGTATAAACAATAAAAGGAAAAATTACAATTTTTTTCTCAAAAATGAACCCCAATAATATCAAATATATTTTGTAATGGTTATTAGATATATATTCTTTTTAAATCTGGGTTTAATAGGACTTAATGGGATATTTCTGTCCTCAAATATAAGGATGGCAATAAAATTGAAATAAAAAATTGATTTCTTAAATTAAGAAATCAATAATATGACTTTAATATTTTGTCTCCTCTGTCTTCAGGAGTACACCATAGATGTTTTCTTTCGGCAAAGCTGGAAGGACGAGAGGTTGAAATTTCATGGACCAATGAACATTTTACCTCTCAACAACCTGATGGCAAGTAAGATCTGGACTCCGGACACCTTCTTTCACAATGGGAAAAAATCTGTGGCTCATAACATGACCATGCCTAACAAATTGCTAAGGATCAAAGATGATGGGACCCTGCTGTACACCATGAGGTAACTAAAATCACAAGTCCACGTTAGCAAAACGACATAGTTGTATTTTTCACACAGAAAGCTTATTGATACCATTTCATCCATCAGCAAAATACAAAGCTACATATTTGCTTGACAGTCCAGCAACTCAAGACCACAAAATGACATTTACACTTTGCTTTTTGCATAAACATGTTTTGTAGTGTACACTAGTCAGCTTTGGATGGACATTTATGTGTACTTGTTACATTTAAAGGGAGCATGATGACCTGTTTTTCAATGTGCAAATAAGCTGCTAGCTTTCACGTCATCTTAAAGTTCCTGTTCAGCAGTGATTAAAAACCTAGAAACTCATCTGTGTCTGTCAAGATGGTTTTCTTTGAAATGTCTGTCATGAAAAACCTCTCATGGCTATAACTGGTTGAGAGGGTGCTTCACATATGGAAGGTGAAATCACTAGGATTCAGGTTTGATTCCCAACCTGTACTTTACTTTGTTTCATGTCATTCCCACCTCCCTCACCACCCACCTTAAGGTCTCTCCCCCACTATTACATAGTCCATGACTGGGGATCTTTGAATATTCTGAAATGACACTGTCCACATCTCCTTCCACCATTGAATTAAATGTGAGTGTAAGCTTTGAGGGGCAGCTGGCTGGGTGCTAGCAAAGCCTAGCAACCGCTTACCCAGGCCAAATCATGGCTGCTATCGGGTGCTGGCTAGGCTAGGAGCTAAGTCCCCGCCGTTGGCAGTGAGAGTCCACTGTCACAGTCTGTGCAAAGTTCTGATAGATAGCAGCCGCTAGCCTCGCCTAGCTTCCAGCATGCATCTCTTTGTAGCATGCGCTAGCTTCTGATTGCATCAGCTCCTCGTGTAAAACACAAGTTGTCATGATTTTTCAATTTTCTGTGGAACATTGACCTAAAACTGTAGTAAGAGTTAGACCTCAAAAAGTTTTCTGCTTCTGGGTATCTATTAGGGGACAGAAGACAAGTATCACATTGTGTGCAACAGGATTTTGAGCAAAGTTTATACCATAAATTGAAGCTAAATGTCTCAGAAACTGTATGTGACATATATGTCACGTCGGGCTCTTATGGGTAAATTGTTTCTTTTTTTGCAGTTAGCTTTTTCACGTTATTGTACTATGAACATGTAAATTTGGAGTCTGTTTCTGTAATCCTATTGGTATTTCCCCATATTTAAAAAAATACAGGGTAGAATGTGAAATACTATAGACAAAATTGTAATATTCCTTTTTTATATTTGTTTTTTACAGCATAGAAACAATGGAAGAGAAATAATTTGGGAGACTAAACTAAATGACCTTTAGTCACTGAACTAAAGAAAACCTTCAGTCATCCAGAATTTAATGTCAGAAAGACAAGTTAAGAGATTGGTGATGCTACTAGGATCTGTGGGCAAGTACAGTTGAACAATCTGCATAAAAAGGGTGATTTTGCCCTCAAGGCAGCATGTAAACTATAAACAGAAGAAGACTGAGGACTGAGCCTTGAGGTTCCCCACAACTGAGCTAAGTCACCGTAGAAGTAAAATGATGGAAATGTTCTGGTAATGAGCATAATAAGCTAAGAGCGGACTTCTTAATTCCAACCTGGGAAATGAAGGAGGATGTTGTGATCAACAGAATCAAAGAATTAAACGTGTGAGAATCAAAATATAATATTCTCTTATACCTGCACTGAGCAGTGTGTCGTTGGTCACTTTAACGAGGGCTGCCATGGAGTGCTCTAAAACCAAACTGAAAACTGTTAAGAATACTGTTTTCATTCACAAATTATATAACCTGTGCAGATATTACTTTGTCCAAGACTTAAAAAGAAAGGAAAGCTTAAAGAGCCGGTAGTTCATTAGAGATGTGGGGTTTAAATTTCTTCAGCAGTGGGTGAACAACAACATGCTTAAAACTATCTAGAAAATATCTAGAGGCCAGAGACAAATTAAAAATCCTTAAAATAACAGGCTGACTGTGGGGAACACTTCTTTAAGCAGCCGAGTGGGAACAATATCCAGAGTGCAGGAGAGAGGGTAGGTGGTGCTTTGCAGAAATCTCCAGTCAGAGCATAAATGGAAGATTTTGCTCATGTTAGATCTAATAGGCATTTAAATGAGGCTGAAACCTTTTCTTTATTATTATTTACAGAAGAGGGACTTCATAGATGTCAGCCTTTAAAGTTAAGGTTTTGTAAGCATGTTGTAAGAAAGACAAGTAACCCAGAAATTCATCTGTATTTATCGTGCATCGTTTTTATGCAGCAGTACAGTTTCTTTCCTCAGACACTATCGCTGTGATTTTTGCTGGTTAACACTACAGTTCAGGCCTACTTTGCTCTGCTGGTTCTAGTAAAGACAAATTATTTCTGTTTCAAGGCATTACAGATGGGAAGCATCTTGAAAAGTGCATGAGGCTTTTTCAGTTTGTTTCTTTTTGTTTTTCATATGGTGCTGAATCTGTGATGTTTACTTTTCATGCATTTGCAAAGTCTCTTTAATATTTTGTGAATTGGATGCAGGTTAACTGTGCATGCAGAGTGCCCAATGCATCTGGAGGATTTCCCCATGGACTTTCACTCCTGTCCACTAAAATTTGGCAGCTGTGAGTAACTGATGGTGATAGTGCCGAAGGGAACTTAAACTAAAATGCTTTTTCTTTTCTTTTTCTTGTTTTTTTTTTCCTTCTCACTGGTTCTTTGGCGAGACTACAGCCTAAGGACCAACTCAAGCTGAAATGCATGGCTCAGGTTTTTGGCTGTGGCCCGACAAAAATGAAGCTCCATTTAAAATCTATAACACATCCAAATATTCTTGTTTTTAGGAAATTACATTTTGTATGAAATCTGATGGCAGTTGCTTCCTCATATTTGGATGAATGATCTTTTTTTCTTTTGTTTTGAGCTGTTTTAAAGTGTTTAAAAGCAGGTGATTAATTTGTCATTATCAGAGCATTTGAGCTCAATGGGTCGTGTCTGAAATGCCTTGACATCTTAAATGAATTAGATGTCCTATTTGCAGCTTTCCACAGTATTTCACATTTAATTCTTGGCTCATTTGCTACCATTTTGCAACAATAACAATATAATTAATAGATTATTTAATTTTTTTCAATAGAAATATTAAAAGAGTTTGTTTTTTTTTTACTAGGGTACCGATGCTTAGTTTAGAACATATATTGACCATTTGAAACTAAGAAAGGTAAAATTTGCCTGGCATTGATTACTCTTTTTGGTTTTTACGATTATTTCTTTTTATCTCTGCAGTACTTTTTAAAATTGTAATGGGGACTTTTTCATTTGGGTAACTGTAATTATTTAAAAAGAATAATTCATTGATAGCTGCATCTGTCCCAGATTTATCCCATGTGGGTTTATCCCTTTCCCTCCTTTTTTAGACGCCTACACAATCTCAGAAGTGACTTATGCGTGGACTCGAAATGCCTCAGACTCGGTAGTGGTTGAAGGAGAGAGCTCTCGTCTGAATCAGTACGACCTGCTTGGGCAAACTGTTGGACAAGAAACCATCAAATCGAGTACAGGTGAGGTCTTGGAGGGGATCTTGGTGGAGGTTTCACTCAAGCTTAAGGGGAATTAAATACACCTCCTTCATCTACTGCTTACCTTCGTCCTCTGCATCCTCTAGTTTAAAATAAGTCACAGATGCAGGAAATTAAGCATGCGTTCTCAAGCAAGGCAAAGTAATGAAGGCACACAGGTTTTCATGAGTAGTTTCCAGCTGCCATGTAGCAGAAGCTGGATGTTCGACAGCTGTTTTTAACATAATAAACCACAACTCTGTTCTGAAAGCAATAACATCTACAGTACGGCTTACCTGATTCATTTTGTGGCGTCAACAACAGCATATCTTTATTTCAGCTCTGCTGTAGTGTGAAAATCAAACTGTGATTTTCAGCTTGCTTGGGTGGAAGCTGAGCTCGTCCACCTCCTACATGCTGCAGGAGGTGGCATTAAGCTTGCTGCGAAAAAGTTTTGTTTTTCATGCTTACTTCATTTGGCTTGGAAAAGCAGAGAAATTTCTGCCCTGGCTTCTTTTGGTGGAAAAGTTTGAACCATAACTGACATCTTGGCATTTTAAACAAAATTTTAAAACGTGACAGTTAGGCAATATGTTTGATTCAGGCTCATTTTTTTTAAATTAAATTGAATTATTCAATCATTTGTTAAATCTTTTCCAAGAATGTTCATTGTTAAATTGTTTTTTTTTTTTTTGTTAAGTTTTTTTTTTGTTAAGTTTGACCTCAAACACCAATTATTAGCAGGTGCAGCAGACTTGTCGTGCGTTGGGCTTTACAACATGTTGCTTTAAGTTTGCTTTAAGAGTGATAAAGAAGATTTGTTTTCTACTTAGATTTAAATGGAAAACATGAAGGAAACTGTCTTGCAAACTAGCATTAAACTAGCATTAAGTTCATTTAATCAAACTCAGTGCTTCAAGTGCTTCAGTGTATTCTATAAGATATGCATTCACAGTATGAGTATCTGTCACAACAATGCTCAGAGGGGATTTTTGTTATGAGGAAAGAAGGCGAGTGCCCAGGTCGCAATCATTAGCTGTGTCCCAATTCAAGGTCTGCACACTTCGGAGTGTGCAGACTACATAGGCTGAGTAGTCTGCACACTTAACGTTCATGAAATGGGACAGCCTACCTGGCTACCTGGCCAACGAGAATTTACCATAGAAACAACAAAGACGTTTAATTACTTAAAGCTCTGAAATTACTCATAGGACACTTCAGTTAACGACCAGTAACACTGACAGTATTTTAAAAAAAAATGGTGTGAGGCTCTGTTGTTTTCAAGCTGGTACACATTTCATTAACCCCTTAAAAACCCACAAATATCAAATATTACAGAATTTTAATGGATTTTAATGTTATTTTAATGTACTTGGTTTTGTAACGTTTCTACTAAAGTGTAGTCAAAAAAACATACTTTTTTTTTAAACAAAACTTTATTGAAACCTAAAACTTCTGAGCTCGGTTGCTCATTCGCCACTGTCTTGTGCGCAATAAATTCTGGGAGAAAAGAGGTTGTGAAGGATGCATCACTTGCAGCCTTCGTTTGAAGCCAAACGAAGTGCGGGTCTGTAGGGTCAGAGGCTCCTTCAAATTCTCTGAATTGGGATAGTGCTTGGTGCACCACAATGACGTATGTAGCCGATGAATCCGCACTTAGAAGTGTTCAGACTGAATTGGGACACGCCTTTTGTAAAGTATCATTTGTGCTCATTTACATACATAAATAGGTGCGTTTGTTTCGAACTTCATTGTCCTCATACTTTCAAGCGTCCCTTACACTGATATGGTTGTTAGCTAGTACATCCACCACAAGGCAGGGCAGAGTTCAGAGTTTATCTCTGAGTTCCGACGTCAGTTTCAGACAACAAACACGGCAACATTCTTCTTTTTTGTCCTTCACTGGATGCACATCAGCTATACTGCTCAAAAATTTCCCCGTAGTTCCCAGTGGTACTGCTCCGTTTGCACCGCCAGGGAACACATCTGCATCTTTTCCATGAAGCATAAATAGGCCTTAAGGGAGCATGAACACTAGAAAAAGCCCTTCTGCATCCTACTGATCCTTGTTTTGATTATTCGAAACCAAAAATCACGAGAAAGGTTTATTGCCAATGAAGAAGCACCAGTTCTGGCCCAGTTTTAACTCCTGGATATGCAAGAAGCTATATAGAAGAATATGATTGTTTTAAAATTACTGCCTAGCAATGAAAGTCTTGACTATGTTGACTTGGAGCATCTTTGGCTTTTTTAAGAGGCTCTGCAGAAATAGAAATGTGAGCTATCCAAGATAATCAGTTGTCAAGTTATTTTTTTAGATAAAGCAAGCTACTGTGCAGAAAGTAAATGAAGAAAACAAAGAACACAAATACACTGGGAAATAGGCTATACTATAAAAGACAAAGATAATGAGGGCTAAAAATAGAAGCAACACATTTCTTCAAGCCCACCAACACTAGACGCCAAGAAACACAAGAAAAGGGGCTGGAGCTGCAACGAGCATACACAAGTCTTTGTGTGTTTATGTGTGTGAGGATGAAAGTGACACCTCGCTGTCCAGGAAGTCATCACAGAAATCATTTGGAAGATTTGATCAAAAGCTGGTTATAAGCTATGATGAATAAATAAGTCTTGAGTGTGGATTCAAAGACGAAGAGACACTATGAAGCTTGCAGGATTCTACCACAAAGATGAGAGGACGTTGGCAGCTGCTTTCCTTTACAAGCTGCAACAAGAGACAAGTATATGACCATAGTTTAAAAAATACAGACTCGAAAATGGTGGTGTTTGCAGAGATATTGACTTTGGGAACCGTTTAGGAACAAGAGTGGTTTTGGACTCTTCAAATGCCAGTTCTGTGTGGACGAAACCTCCAAACAAGTGTAGCAGAATCACCTAAACTGGTCCCAGTATGGACAGGGATACAGTCAGATTAGTCTCAGATTTGGCGTGCATGGATCCTGCCAAGGTTTGTTTCTGTGACATGCAGCTGTGTAGACTCCTCAAGCACAGCAGCATTCAGGTTGTTTCTGCAGTTCATCTGCAACTTAAAGCCACTATTCCCTTGTGATAGTATGTAAAGTATACGTTGTTTAGACAGGCTGAATATGTGAATGAACGAGTGGACTAACTGAAAACAGCCTTGAACTATTTAGTAGGTCAAGGAGCTAAAACCACTTGCTTAAACCTAAAGTTTACTGCTTCCTTCATGAAATCTACAATAGAAAGAATTTTGTGAGATCTTTTCTACTAGGGAGAAGAAATTCATCATGCACCACTTGTGTTTGCCTTTAATTTCCTCATTTTAAGTTTGATTCCATCAGATGCTATCACATTTCATAGCAAATACAAATATTATGAATCTGCTGTCGGTAAGGCTCTCAGCTCTGTAGCAGAATGAAATAACTCAGAGATAAATAAGATGGAGGGACCGTTGCAAATAATCCTCCAGTGGTTATTAACTTAGAAATAAATGCCCTACAGGGTGCATACAAACAGAGCAGAAGTGAAGCAGGTGGAGGCTGGGTGCAGCCAAGCAACGAACAGCAGCAAGCATACGTAATAAATAGGCTGCCACATCAGTGCAGTGAGACGTGATGGCTGTGGATGAGGTTGGTTAACTGTTACAGCAGAGAGGGGATGCAGCTATGCAAGTAGCCAGTAGAAATGTGAAGAAAAAGCCGTAGAGATGTTATATTGCACAATATTTTGCACGTTCCACTGTTTTTAGAGTACATCTGCTCCAACTGTAAATACTGTTTATTTATATTTATTGCATTTTTGTGTTATTCTACTTTTTGTTTTTTATTGCGCTTTTTGAACAGTGACAATAAAGATTTTGTTGCAACAGGATTTGTGATTAAAGGCTGAAGGATTTTAAAATTCACCTGCCAGATCAGCTAAATTCAACACACATACGCACACAGATGATTCGAGTGTGCTGTCATGGTAACAATGCATGTTGTCATGGCAATATGAGCATAAACTAATCATAAAGTTCATATATAGTATTTTTCGAAAGAGAAGTCACAAAGAGATTGTGATATCATTATGTGTACAATTATTTATTTTTTCTTATTTACCTTCAGCTCTTTTTTTCTGTGATCCCCTTTCCATCACTTTGCTTTTGTCATCTCTGTTTAAGGTTGTGTATGCTGTGTTTTCATGCATAGTTCTTGCTTGCTTCATCTCGTTACTCAGTGTGCCTAAAAATTGCTCGTTGAGCACAAATAATTTTTTGTTTTAAATTGAATTTGAAATAACTTTTTGAATCGTGTTACAGAGCTAATTTTTCACCTTGAGTGAGGTAAATTAGTTTTGTCAGTAGATAATGGATCTGAAAGCATGTAATATTCTATCTGTCTCTGAGTGACAGCACTGATCAAACCTTTCTTAGCTGAGGAACAGATGTCCTCCATCACAGACAACATCTTCCAGTTGTTACAGTCCACAGCAGCTCAGATTATAATGTGGAAAGCTACATTTAAGATGTGCTTTTCTGATTTATTTATCTCAGGAGACTGTAGGTTGTTTTTTTCTGTTTATTTCAGTGTGGTTTAGCTTGAGAGACATTGGAAAAGAATAATTTAAGACTAATTTTCTATTGATTGAGTCAGTCTCCAGTAACTTGGAACTGTGTAGAGTATAAACTGAAACCTAAAACAATGATTCGCAAAAAACAGTAAAGCGAATATTCATCTGTAAAATTACAAAGACACATAAGACAACAACACAGCAACTGTTGAAACTGAGACATTTTAATAATTTCTACAAGCTTTACAGCATTTGATGCATCTTGTTTACAAAAAATAGACTAGTATGTGTAGAGTGTATTAAGATTATTTTATTTTATTTTATTTTATTTTGACACTTTCAGAGGATGGGGAATGTTTCACTTTTTTTTTTTTTTATAAAAGACTAAGCGAATACTTAAGAGTATAATTTCTAAGTATGGACCAGCAAAATTTCTGGGGATTTCATAGTCTTTGGTACGTCTTTAGATTATTAGGAGAATTTTAAGAAATCTCTGTATACCGGGAGACATGGTTAACGACTACTTTAACATTACTCATATGACGAACTGCATAAAAAACAGAAATGTTTCTAAAGCGGAAATCGTTGCATGCACTGAGGAACACATTTTCAAACACCATTATCAACAAATAACGTTTGTTATTGGATCTACAAGTTAAAACTTTAACTCCATCTTTCATGCCCACATTTAATCCTGTAACACCAGCCTTCGCTGTGAAGAGGCATGAAATTTTACTGAAATCATTTACAAATGGACCTTTTTAATTGTTTTTAAGATCACAATTCAGTTTCTCTTCTTTTTTTTCTTGTTGTTTTACTACCTGTAATTACTATGAATTCTTGGAGTGGTTTATATCTTTGATCAACACGACACAATCACCACTTTGAAGGAGCAAAATATTTTTTAATTGTGAGACAAGCATGAAGAAGAAATAAAAAATACAAGTTGACAGAATGATGCTGCCACCATCACGCTTCCCCTGTGGATGTGGAGCTCTCAGAGTGATGAGAGGTGTTGGGTTTGTGCCACACAATGTTTCCTTGATGGACAGAGTACTGTCTTTCCCGTGTTTCTGGGGGTCTAACTGATTTTTTTTTTATTCTGTAAAAGCAATGTTCTTTTTTTTTATAAACTCTCTTCAACAAAGTCCAACTATATTAAGTAAGAATCCCAAGTGTTTTCATGAGCATAGTTTTATCTTTGCTTTGAAGCTCTGCAGCTCCTTCAGGGTTTCCTCTGGACTTTTTTGCTGTTTCTCTGATTAATAGCTCCATTACCTGGTCAGTGAGTTTTAGTGGATAGCCTTTGTCGTGTTCTTTTTCATTTTCTAAAAATGATTTAATGGTGCTCTGATGGATATTCAGAAGTTTTTACATTTTTTTAGGTGGAATTATCTGAACTATTTAAGTTTGGCAGCACTAGATTAAGTACTTTATGACAAGGGTAAATGCATATTATATAATATTTTTATAATTTTACTTCACCAATGTAATAATATTAAAATTTATTTGTTATAGAGTTCTTTACAAAATCCTTAAAGACGCTTTTCATACAAACATTAAAACATTAAAATTACTGTTAAAAAGATGAGTTTTGAGTAGTGATTTCAGGATGGAGTGATGGGGGTGGAGAAGTTCTGTAAGGTAGGAGGAGGCCTGGTTATAGAGGGCTTTGAAAGTGAGAAGGAGGACTTTAACCTAGATGTGTTAAAGAATTTGGAAAGCCAGTGGAGGTTCTTAAGGACAGGGGTGATGTGGTTTCGGATGTGGGATTGGGGAAGAAGGTGTGCAGCTGAGTTGTGGATGTACTGAAGTTTATTGAGGAATTTGGAAGGTGGACCATACAGGAGCCTGTTGCACTAATCCAGTCAGATGAGTTTCAGCAGCAGAGGATAAGAGTGGAGGATGGAGGCAAGTTGTGTGTTTAAGTCGGAAGAAGGCAGTTCTGGACATATGCTGATGTGGCTTTCAAATGAAAGGTGGCTTTTGAAGATGACTGTTCGAAGACTGAACTGATTGAGGGTGACGCAGAAGTCATGTGTAGATCACGTGATAGGTTTTTGGCCAGTTTTTAACATGTCAGATTTATTGCAGTTCAGTTTTTATTTCTGTGAGGCAATTGTTGAAAGTAGAGTGGGTTGTTATGCATTTGGTGGAAATTTGATGTCATCGGCTAACAGTGAAAGTTGAATCCATGGCTGTGAATGATACGCGTGAGACGGAGAATATAGAGGATGAAAAGGAGCGGACCAAGCACAGAGCCTTGGGAACACTTTGGGAAGAAGGGGCCAGGGAAGAGATAGTATTGTTAAATTGTTAAAATGGATGACCCTTACCAGGTAAGAGCAGAGCTGGTGATGTAAAATGAGGATTCCAGACCATTGAGAAGAATGGTGATGTTGAAGCTGCAGTGCAATTGAGAGGATGAGGATGGTGAGATGTCAGAGAGAAATTTCATGATGATTATTTTGTGCAGGATAACTACATAATACCACAAAACAGACCAGTTTAAATCACAGGCCATAACACAACAAAGTAAGCAAAAACTTAGGGGGTGAAAACATTCACAAGCCATGTGGTTAAGTTTAGGCAAATAAATTATTTGGTTCCATTACTGAACCGAAAAGTCTTGGTAGGGGTAGAATAATAAATGTCCAGTTGTGTCTTAATTCAGGGGGCTGCATGTTTCCTAGGACTGTGTCCTTCAAAGGCCGTTAAGGCTGAATCAAGCACTGGTTAAATGAAAAAGGTCTGGAATCTGAGCAATGCAAACCTACTGTAAAGAAGTGAATCATGCCCCCAAAATTTTACTGCTGCAGGTGGCATCTCAGACGATGGTAAGGCTCAAAAACTCATTCACAAACAGGGAACACAGAAAAGAACCATTTATTAAAATTTCAGATTATCTACACATGGAGTTTAAAAAAAAAAACATGAAATAGTTCAGAAATTTAGAAAATATTTGTCTCTCTGTAAAGAATGTCAAGGACCAGACCATTAAAATGACAACAAACATCATGACTCAGCAAACTGATGTAGCTCAGTTGTCATCAGCTGTGATGAACGGAGCGATGTCGACGATATTTAGCAGACAGAGCTGTTGTATTGATGTATGAACTCTGAGCTTTAGCATTTTCTTTTGTTAATGACACATAAAAAGCTATAAAATGTTAATGGTTTTGTTTATTGTACGTTCTTTTTAAGAGTCAAACAGGTTTTGCAGCTCTAAATCATGTTTATTTGGTGGAACAGGTGGTAAAATTGGTTCTATTAATAGTAAACATTGCAGACCCCTGAGTGAAAACCTTCATAGCTGTGCAATGAATTTTGGGATATGCTAGGCCATGACGGATCTACGAAATGCATCCTCAGCCCAAGTGAAAGAAGGGCACATTTTTAGGCTGCTGGCAGAGCTTTATTAATCCCAAGCTGGGGAATTCTTTCTCTGCATTTAACCCATCCTAGTTGCTATGAACAGTGGGCTGCCAGTGCCTGAGGAGCAGTTGGGGGGTTGAGGGCATTGCTCACGGGCCCACAGTGGTTTACCTTAGTTGCCAGCTCCAGGGAATTGAACCCAGGTTCTCTAGAACCAAGCCTACCTCTGTAGCCACTGGGCTAGCACTCCCCCCCAAAACATTATTTTACAACTCACAACATCTGGAGATGCTGGGGATTGAACCCAGGACCTCATACATGCAAAGCATGTGCTCTACCACTGACCTACATCCCCATACTTTGTCATGTCTCCGTGACGTAATCGGTCTTCGAAGCATGCAGCCCCTGTATTTGAACACAGCTATCTGCTCTCGTTTGAATTGGTAACTTTTTCATCAGTTTTTCATAGAAGTCATTTGGTTGTCACCATTGTGTGGGCTGGGACTCGTCACCCTGGCAACCAGTCAGGCCGGTCTGACAGAAATGTGTAAGATGCTGTTTAGTCATGGAAGAAAAAAACTTTTGGTGCAATTATCAGCATTTAATGTCAACACATGGTGTGACTGTACAACCTAATGTGGTGTTATGAATTTGTTTTTATTTCAGATGCTTCTGTAAAACCAGTGTGGTTTTCTGTAATGGTAGCCGTAGCACCAATGTGCACATTCGTGTCCTGAGATCCTGTCGAGAAAGAATGAAAAATTATTCCCTTTACAAAAGTACAGGAACTAGCCTGCATAGTTCCTGTCTTAAGTTCTTTGAAACCTGTTGCTGGCATGACATTCTACAGTTTCAACCTTTGACAGATTGATTTTATGCTATCATCAGTTAATTATAGATTTCAAAAGATTAGCAAATTATTACATTGTGAAGGATATCAGGTCATAGAGGAAATATGAAGAATGATATGATGGTTTACTAAAATGTAGAATGAGTCACATCAGATCATCATGAAAGACTTTTTGAAGTATACCACTGGTAGAGGATATAATCTTAGGGTTATAGCCTCCTTATTTAAACTGTACCCATAAGTGTGGGTGGTTTGCAAGCTTAGCTGTGGAGCTAGATATTTTCTTTTATGTGCCTGAGCGTGCACAGTGAGTCCTCCTTTTCTCACAAGGTGCTCTAGTTTTCATTTTTGGAGCTTTTTATGCTGAAGTTTCCAGGTATTTCAGAATAGTGTGGGCTAAAATCTGAGTTACATCTGATGAAAACACAAGAAAAACATAACTTATATCACAATCTATAAAATCATTTCTACTGAGATGACGTACAATCATTCTGTTCAGCAAATGGAATATTTCAGTTTTAAGTTGCATCCATAAAATACAGTATATACCCATATGCATGTAACTACTTCTCTCAGCCAAGTGATCCACCAGTACTCCCTTTAGGTATCAATTACCAGTATACAGAAATTCCCCAGTGACTGCAATCCACTATCAGGGGAATCCCTGCTGCAATTCCACTGAGTAAGAATTCCCTTTCATGCACTAAATACTCCTATCTAGGTTAAGTGGTGTTTGATGCCTTGGTAGAAGGCGAAATGCCTGCCAGTGACTGTTTCCCTTGTTTAACTAGTCACTCCACATCATCTGATTGGCTGGCTCTATATTAATCATTCATTACTAGTGTGTCAGTGTTTGGTGTAGCGTACTTTCAAACTAGGTCATTTGGCACAAACAAATATGCTCTCAGGCCTCACAGGGACGGACATCTTGCATAAGCTTGTGAACATATCAGCACAATGTTACAGAAGTCCTGCTATTCAACCATACATTTATTAGTCACACCATCGTGTTGAACTCCTGTATTTGTTTGCTCTTGAAAACCACCATGGCGTTAACTACATACCTGAAAAATCTGACTGATCACAACTGCCACAATTTCATACTTCATACTCACTGTATAATAGTTATGTTTTATAAGTATGGTTATCTATGCTGTTTTATAGCATCATGGTAGTTTTCATTGATGATAGCAGTTAAAAAAACTATAGTTATTCATTTAGTTATGTGGATGCAATGACAATAAGCTTGAAGCATGATTACTGCTTTTCAGTATTATTTTCATATCCAGCAAACACAGGGTAACAAAATTGTTCAACTAAGTACTTTGTAAATTCCTGTATATTTTAATAATTTAAAAGTACATGTTCACTCAATATTATAACTCTCTAACAATTCCTTTAACAACTCCAAGGCAAAGTGTGAAGCTTTGCCAGATGCAAAATGCTGTGGCTAGCAAACAATTACAAGAAATCATTCTGTTGTTTGCTAGCCACAGCTTTAAGGTGTAGCCAGACCAAGTAAAGTTGCTACAATTATAACAACTAAACTAACAGCAACTTTACAGATTAGCAGGATGTCTGTTGACCTGTTAGCATTTTCTACCCTCTAAGGACATAAACCAATCAAAGGGTTGTTATCTTTTGTCCTGTATTTTTTATATAAAAATTAAAAGACTACTCAGCCTAAAAACAGGTGAATTCTATGTTCCAACAAAAGGAGATTCTCAAAGTCTGGGATAATAACCCAGATCCTGCTGAAGATACAGTGTTTTTCAGGACCCTTGGGTCTGTAGGATATTAATAGTAAAATTTTAACCTCAGACAAGGGTATGAAGATAAGTGTGGTCACTTTAAAGGCAAAACAAGGTTATGGTTTTAATCGGCACTATAGCTTGTTTCTGATTAGCGTTAGGCATGTCTAGTCTCTGGACTCAGTTATGACAATTTTCCTCAACAGTTTCTTAAGTATTTCTCATGAGATGTAAAAGCTGCAAAGCTGTAGAAAAATAAATTTGGACTTAGTAGCAGCATTGCTTTTTAACATTTCAGTATCATAAACCAGTATAAACAAATGCCTCAGTATGGAGCATGTGCTAACTGAAAGAGGTATTCCAGTCCATTTATCAGGGAACTTGGTTTCCTACATCTGCAGGATGGAATAGAATAGAATAAAATCGAATATTTACTATCAAAGCACTTTACTCTGATAATTATCTTTATGTTATCATTATTATCTTCCTTTCCCGTAAAGCAAATCAATGGCTTCTTTGGAGGAAATTCAGCCACATCCTGTGAATTCCTGACCATACTCCTCCCCCAACCACCTCTCAAGCATGGAGACTGGCATGCAAATTGAATTACACAAGATATAGAGCTCCATAGGGTACTGAGAGTGCACTCAATTTCAGTAAATTCCAGCGTCTATGTGCGGTTGTGGAAATGGTGACAGAGAGAATTAGTCTTAACACAACAGCTGTGAATGCAGGCAATACAACTATGGTAATATTTACAAAAAAGAAAAGGGAATTGAAAAAAAAAATCTGTTGGGATTAGTCCATGCCGTTGACACCCCATCCCCCTTTTCTATTGCTGAAAAGGACTTTCCTCTTGCCAAGTGGCAGCGTGTATCAAGGCCCTCATTTCAAAATCACAGCAAATGAGCTATGTTTCTCTGTTCTGTTGCCATGGGTAACACATCTTTTTCTTCTTATGTCTAATCTTGGCTTCTCTTTGAGATATCTTCCATTTGAAAAGCTTGTCTGCTACTGCAGCACTGGCACTGTTTCATGCCCCTGTCAGCTATTACACTCAGCTTTGCTGGTAGGAAATCACACTGCAAAGCATCATATGTATATACAGATTATTGCATCAACATACACTGATGACAGTTGCATCTGGCCTGTTTATATCCAAGATTACGATCTTGAGATAAAAAAAATCACATATTGCTAATTTAGAGTAGCAAGTCTTTGTTTTACATAAGTGAAACAAAGACTTGACTCAAAGTCTTGACACAAACCACATTCTAGGAAATTCTGACTCATACACATCTATTAGAATATTAATAGTTGTGCCTGAGGTAGCTTTGTTTCCAACCAAAATCATTGTCGAGGAACAGGTCATAAAAAACTGGGGTGGGTGAGGGGTGTTACATAAATATTGTAAGGAGTATTTAAACTTAAAGTAGCACTATGTTACTTTCTGACCTAAGAAGTCGTCCGCGGGAGATACAAAGCAATTGTGGACTATAATGTTTCAAAGACTGTTCACAGAATTCCCGCACAGGTTAAAAAGCAAGTAAACCAAGCAGACTGGTGTCATTTGTGATGGATGTCAACATTAAATACAGCAGATAATTAAAAATAACAGTCAAATGGTACTTAAAATATGTTTATTATCTTGCAGGTGAATACACAGTGATGACAGCTCACTTCCATCTGAAGAGGAAGATTGGCTACTTCGTCATCCAGACATATCTCCCGTGCATTATGACAGTCATCCTTTCCCAGGTGTCTTTCTGGCTTAACAGAGAATCAGTGCCAGCTAGGACTGTGTTTGGTAAGCATATTACTATATCTGATCACCTTATTTTTAGCTTTACTATCCTTCTGAATTATTTTAATCCCTGACAAGACTAAAATAATTTAGTACTAGTGTTATAAATGTTCAATCTCACATAGATTAGGAGCTCAGAAAGGTCAACGATCTGAATGAAAGCAAACAGGAATGTAATAAGTGGAAATAATCTCTTCAATGTTTGCTACATTCGATCTGGATGCTTCATTCCAGCATTAAGTGTGTTATATAACATTAATATATAATATAAAAAATCCTTAATGAAATTCTGAGGAGCTCACA
The DNA here is from genome assembly GCF_017639745.1 of Melanotaenia boesemani. Lineage (NCBI taxonomy): Eukaryota > Metazoa > Chordata > Actinopteri > Atheriniformes > Melanotaeniidae > Melanotaenia > Melanotaenia boesemani. The sequence continues at coordinate 34,742,248 of NC_055688.1, read as the reverse complement.
CATCATCACTTTATTAATTTGTCCCTCAAGAGGGCAATTTGGTTTGCAGCATGCCGACATGTACAATCATCAGTCACATTTAAAAGATAAGACATGAAAAACATAAAAAAAACATAAAAATGTATAAAACTAAGAGCAGCTACTTAAAACGGATGTGCCAAGTGCTCAGTCCATTCATCTAAAAAAAAAAAAAGGTATATAATAAAAATAAATAACCAATAAATAGAGGTGCAAAGTATCTGCAGCACAGTTACCTCTTCATTGCTTGGGCGTCTCCATGGCAACACTTCTACGGGAACCAGATGGAAGGTGGGGAGTGGATTTCAGTCTGCTACGCCCTTTGCAAAGACACGTTGCTCCATCCCACAGCAAAATTTAACTTTTAAATGCACAATGAATTACAAACAAGTCCTGCCTCAACCATTTTCTCAACTCCCCTCACTTACTAGCAGTAAAGCAGAGCGATGCAACCGCTTCATGGATTTTTTTCACCTTTAAGATCGCATACATTCCTATGCCCTTCCCGGCCTTCTCACAAAAGCTACTCCCAACCCATGAACTTCTTCCCTCTGGTTTCGTCAGCAGGGGTGCAGAAGATCATCAAGAAGATGAAATTATTAGACCACATCTCAAAAAGCACACCCTTGACCCAGAAGTCCTTTCTAATTACAGGCCAACTCCAATTTCCCTTTCATTTCTAAAGAAAGCAGTTGCCACTCACCTTCAGTCAGCTAAAACTCAATAACCTTTCTGTAACATTCCAGTTTGGTTTCCGTACCACCCATAGTACAGAAACGACACTTGTAAGAGTCACAAACGACTTACTGATGTCATCCGATACTGGTTCTACATCCCTCTTCATGCTCCTGGACCTATCTGCTGCATTTGACACGACTGACCATGACATCCTAATAAACTGGCTCCATTTTACCACTGGACTCACTGATACTGCCCATAGTTGGTTCCAGTCATACCTTACAAATCGGGCAGAATACATCTTTCTGGGTCACCCCACCTCCAACCAACACACAGTCACCTGCAGAGTTCCCCAGGGGCCAGTCCTTGGCCCCATCCTCTTCATTTTCTACCATATCCCCCTTGGCCATGGGTTTTTTTTTTCAATGTTATGCTGATGATAATCAGCTCTATGTCAGCGCCACAGCTGCAGCTCCACCATCATTATCATCGTCATCCCCGTCACAGCTCACAATCTGTCTGGAAGAGAATAAAGGTTTGGATGGACCACAATTTCCTTCAACTTAACAGCTCCAAAACTGAAGCCACCCTGGTCGGCACTCCTCACCAGACCAAATTATCTCTTATAACCAGCATCTCGTTGTCTGGCTCCAATATTCCTCTCTCTCAGTAGTCACAAATCTTGGTGGAAAAATGGACCCCCAACTCACCTTTGAATCCCAAATCAACCACCTCTGCAAGACCTCATTCTATCACCTCTGGAACATTTCCAAACTCCGACTATTCTCTCCCTCTCAGATGCAGAAATGTTGGTCCATACCTTTATCTCCTCCAGACTGGACTATTGCAATGCAGTTCGCATTGGGATCCCTAGCAAGAGCCTGCAGAGGCCCCAATACATCCAAAATTCTGCAGATAGGGTCCTGATGAGAGTGCGCAAACATGACCATATTATCCCTATCCTCCACTCACTCCATATGCTTCCTGTCTCCACCAGGACTGAATATAAGGTTTCCCTCCACACAAATCAGTGTATCCATGGACATTTTGTGTTGCCGTCCCATGTTTGTGGAAGCCTTCCCTGACACCGAGAGCACCAAAATCCACCAATTATTTAAAAAAATATTTTTTTTAAACAAAAGCCTTAACTTCTCTTACACATCTTTATTTTTAGATTTCTTTTAAAAATGTTTACTTTTAATAACGTTTTTTTCTTTTTCTTTTTCTTTCTTCAACCTGTAGCCCTTTAAGATCTTGCAGTAAAGGGCAGTATAAATCCAGCATATTAGTATTTTCCCATGCATTATCTATACCGCTTCATCCAGTGAAGGGTCGCAGGGCAGCTAGAGCCTAACCCAGCATTAATCAGGTGAAAGGCAGGGTACACCCTGGACAGGACACCAGTCCATCGCAGGGCCAACACAGAGAGACAAACAATCACTCACACTCACTCCTAGGGAGAATTTAGAGCGACCAATTGACTTGACATGCATGTCTTTGGATGGTGGGAGGAAGCTGGAGTACCCGGAGAGAACCCACGCAAACATGGGTAGAACATGCAAACAGAAAAGCCACTGTTTGAACCTCCCCCCCAGCCGAGGCTCAATCCAGCGACCTTCTGGCTGTGAGGCTGCAGTGTTAACCACCACACCACTGTGTAGCTTATATTATTATTATTATTATTATTATTATTATTATTATTATTATTATTATTATTATTATTATTATTATTATTATTATTATAATATCTCTCTATATATCTATTATATTATTATATCTCCGTGCCATGGTGTTTAGAGCCCCGATGGCACAAAGGAAAACTTGCATCTGTTTTTTGTAGCTGGAGGAGCAGGCAGGCGGAGAGCAGAAGGAAGTAGCTTGTTTTCATGGTTCTGTCTATAAAAATGGCCTCCACTTTCTTAATCACCTGCTGACTATAAAATGTCCTTTTTTTCAGGTGTGACGACAGTTCTCACAATGACAACACTGAGTATAAGCGCGAGAAACTCCCTGCCTAAGGTTGCATACGCCACTGCCATGGACTGGTTCATCGCTGTCTGCTACGCCTTTGTCTTCTCCGCTTTGATTGAGTTTGCCACTGTCAATTACTTCACAAAGCGAGGCTGGGCTTGGGACGGAAAGAGTGTTGTGAGTGAAAAGGTAATGAAGAAGAAAACACGTCTTCTGACAGGCTCCATAGTCAAAGAGAATTCATTAGCATACTGTGGCTGTGAATTGTGGCTTTAAAGGCATTTGGTGAAGACAAAGGGAAAAAATAACTGGTAATAGCTGATGTTAACCACCACATGTTCATCCAATATTTCAAATCAGCACAATTTAAATAGAAATAAGTCAAGATGACAAGTCTTCCCAGAGCTATTTTGTCACCTAATTATCAGAAAGTTGGTTCAAATATGATGCATGTTGTACTCTGACTGTAAGTTTGACAGAAAAATGGCTCTTGTTAGAATTTGTTTATAAGGGATTCATAGGAATTAATACTACTTAAGACGAGTGAACACAGTCTATGCAGTGCAGGGCATCGCAGTATTCTTCACATCAATGGAATGTAAGTATTAAATCAGCTTAGAACTTCAGTACTTTTTAGTATCCAATTGACACTCACTGTCCACTTTATTAGGTACACCTGTCCAATTGCCTGTTAACTCAAACATCTAATCAGCCAATCAGGTGTCAGGAATTTGATCTATTTATTCATGTAAAGAGGTTTAAGGCTTCTTATTGAAGTTTGAACTTAGCATCAGAATGCAGAAGAAAGAGGATTTAAGTGACGTTGAATGTGGCATGGTTGTTGCTGAAGAGAAAATATCCAGTGAGAAGCAGATGCCTAGACCAAAATGTTAAGTTGATGTCAGAGGAAGATGGGCAGACTGGTTGGAGATGGTAGAAAGGCAGCAGGGACTCAAATAAGCACAGTTTCCAATCAAGGTATGCAGAATAGCATCTCTGAACACACAACACATCCAACCGTGAAGCAGATGGGCTACAGCACCTTGTTGAATTACAAAAAATTAAAGTAATTTTGCAAAATGGGATCCAACCCAATAATAGCAAGGTGGACCAAATAGAGTGGCCAGTGGGTCATCTGGTTTCTCTGCTTGGATAAGCTACGTACTATCACCTTCTTCTGCGTTTGTAAGCTTTTTCTTCTTCCTGGGTGGAAGTCTTAAAGAATTAAAGCGATATTTAATTTTCCCAGACATTGGTGATATGAAGAGACTCTTCAGAGGCGTTTTCAGGTTGATTCTTTAGTATTTAAGAGCCCTTACACACTGAAGGGACAAAAGGCACAGATGTTCTGGACAGCTGTCTGCCAGCTTGGCATGCATATCTATATTTGTTTTATTTATAAGAACTGATTATAAAATGTAATTTCGGAGGAAGCAAAACGTTACAGACAGGAAAATTAGAGCAAAAAGATTTATTTGTAAAGAAAAAAATCACTTGACGCAAATACAGACAGATTTAAACTATAAAACTATAAAAGGAGATTAGGTAAAAGAAAAAGTCATTTGAATGATTTCCTTTCACTTTCATAAAACCACTGAACTCAAAGTATGTTGAGTAATGATACACTAATAGGCTGGAAGCACGGCAACACCTGAAGCCCAAATCTCCCACATGAAGACAACTCTCATACATAACACCAGCAGACTGTGTTCATCATGGAGTTTCATATTCTTATATGAGAAAAACCCCAAAAGGCCCAACCGCCCACCAAAGTTACCAACCCCATGCCAACACTGATGTATACTTCAAGCAAATATCACCACGATCTATTTCCATCATCAGAATAGATGCCACATCTTATTTATAATTATTGACCTTGAAACAAACCCTTACATACACAAATTCTTACAGACATAAACATGTTTAAATCTTACCTTTCAGACCCTTCTGTGTGCATTTGGGGCAGTTTTCCTCCTCGGTGGCCCTTTTGAGCTGCGAGGTCCCCCAGGGGTCAGTTCTGGGCCCTTTATATGTTACCCCTGGGGTGGATATTTAGGACGCAAGATATTCCTTTTCAGTGCTTCACTGATGATGTGCAGGTTTACTTGCCATTAAAGGTCCCTTCTAAGGAATCTCTTAATGCTGTGTTTTATTGCATGAGAGATAATAGGACATGGATAAATTTCTTTAGATTAAATGAAAATAAAACAAATTGTCTTGTTTGGTTGCCCTGACTTGGTCCAGGTCCTTGCCAGTTCCCTTGGCCTACTAGCACCTTATATACGATCGCAGGCTAGGAATCTTGGTGTTGTTATTGATGGGGTGCTTAAATAAGACAAGCATATCAACTCAGCGGTCAAGGCTAGCTTCGTTATGTTTCGGCTTCTAGTCAAACCCGATCTAAGAAGGGCTGATCTAGAAAAGTTATCCTTGCTTTTCTTACATCACGCCTGGACTACTGTAACTCCCCGTACGTTGGCACTGGCCATTCCGATCTCAACCATCTACAGCTCGTCGAGAATGCAGCCGCTCGTCTCCTAACCGGTACAAAGAAACGTGAGCCCAAATTAGTGCCCGTACGCCGGTGCTTTCCTCCCTTTTCTGGCTTCTGGTTGTGACACTATGAGTTGTCTTATATATAAAATGTGATTTACAAATAAACCTGTGTAGTGTCTGAGCATAGCCTTTTATAAGGCACATACAGGTTTAACTATATAAGGTTCTTAGTGTCTTTGTGTCTTAAGAAGACTTGACTTAAGCACACAAACATATATGTAAGCATATGTGTCTGCATATGATTGACTCATCAGGATTTGAGGAATGTCTTTGTTTGAGAGGTATTTCAGAGCGTCTCACATTTTTTCAGTGGGTTTTCATATTTATCCTGAAACCTCCAGATTTTTCTGCAGAAATCTGTTTTTGGTGCCTGACTTGTGATAAATCTTTTGCTTATTCATTAAACTGGTGTCTGGAGATTTTTTGACTGAAAGCCATTTTTTCCCACATCACTTGACCAAAGATACATCACCTACCTTACCTTGGCTTGAGCCAACACAACCCTTCATTTACATTCATTTCAAATTCAAATGGACGATGATAAATAAGCTTGTTTTTATTTTTGTTGTTGTTCTCTCAACAGAAAAAAGAGAGGGCATCTATTGTTAAGAAGAATAACGCCTATGCTGTTGCAGTGGCCAACTACGCGCCTAATATCACCAAGGATTCCAGTACGCTTCCTACCATTGCCAAAGGTGGAGCCACAGATACCAACAAGGCCAAAGCCGATGGCAAAGCCCAGGAAAGCAAGAAGACATTCAACAGCGTCAGCAAAATTGACAGGATGTCACGGATTATGTTTCCGGTTCTCTTTGGTACCTTTAACCTCGTCTACTGGGCCACCTATTTAAACAGAGAACCTGTTATAAAGGATATGGTCCCTTCTAATTAGAGACCAGTTTAGATCGCTTCTGGTCTGGGGACTAAGAGATGAACCAAATACCTCCAGCAACTGTGTACACATACCTTTGCAGTCCTGGATTGCAGTGTGATCCTGTATCTCCGCCCTGTTTTCTACACTGTCTGCAGCACTTTTGAGAAGCCTGGCTTTTGTAAATGTGTATGTATATTTATATTCATGGTTTCATGGTGTCATATTGCGTGGTTACTTTGATTAGAGTGCATATTACCTTGAAAGTATGTTTCCAATTACAGTATGTGGCCACTGTACATACAAATCAACTGAAGATTTAAACCCATTAACATTAACATATACATTTTATTTAGGGTTTCTACTAAATGTGTTTAATTATGTTGGTAATATCCACTATCTTTATATCACTGTATGTATTTTTTTTCCTTTATGGTGCAATGGACTGATTTTTTTATGTTCCTTGCCATGTAAGTGTGGCCTGACTTTCTTTTTTCCTGTCCAAGCCAATGCAAAAACACACTTGTATTATATAGCTACAGTTTAAAACTTGTTTGATTGTTCGTGACTGCAGGTATGGGGCTGCCATCAAACACTGCTCTGATCCTCATTACAGAAAAGACTTAGAAAATGAATAGTTGCAGTGCAATTGTGTCATTTTCATGAGTACGTTCAGAGTTCACCATGTCAGTTTTGAACAGGTTCAAAGTTTTGTTCATTTAAATATTTACAGGTTAGAAGTGAGAATGGAAGGATGGACTTAAGAAAGAAAAGAAGTTATAATGCATGATATTTTGTCTTGCAAGGAAATCAGTAATACTAGATCTTAAATTTTATCACACAAAACAGAAATGCATGTGGAACAGATGCGCAGACAAAAATTATGTTTCGTCTGAAAAACCTTTTTCAGGGTAACAGGTCATTTTTTTCAAACAGCTGTTTCAGCTTCCCTCTTCCCTAAATATTAAAGCAAGAAAAAAAAATGCAGAAATTTAAATATCTTCTCACACTGGACAGATGCTGCATCTCCGCTGGTCTGTTCAAATCAGAATTTGGCTAAGCTGATGTTCTGACTTGTTTTTGAGGGCAGTTGGAGATCATTTGCTCAGAAGGCGATTGATGTGCACGCTGCTTCTGTAGCTTTGCATCGGCTTTGCTGTTGAGCATTGCTGGCTCGAATTGTAGGGCGCTCAATGCATCGTGGGTAACGTAATGAGACGTAGGTTTATCACTGGGGAAATGTAGGCAGAGACTGTTCGATAGTTTAAATTCACGTAGTCTGAACAAGTTCATGTTCCAGTTCTTTATTTGCAAAAACATTTCATTCAGTTCACAGATGAACGAACACGTTCAATGACCGTTTTAGACTATAAGACCATATATAATAACCTAATTAAAACAAACTGTAATGAGTGGCACTCTTATATTTAATGAGTTAAAATACTCTTTGACAAATACCTTTGATTAGATTAATTGAAGCAACGCTAACATTTGGGCATGTTAGAAACAACAGCAAGGCTAATGAAAGATAATATTAAATGTTTTGTACATTTCTTCCACATCAAACATCGTTAAACAGGCTTCATCTTATTTAACGAAGATAAAAGATTTGCATCAACAAGAGGGCGAAGAAAGAGAAGCATAAAGAAGTATACACTCTTTTGTTTGTTTATTAATTTTTTATTTAATATTATTTGTTTAATGATCAATGTTAAAGTTCAAATGTGCAAACTTTGTTTCCTCCTTGACGCCAGTCCACTTCTGACCTCCATTTATTTTAGTTCTGTTTATCTAATTTATTCTTGAATTTTATTTTCCTTTAATTCAGTTTTATTTATGTTAATTTCTTTATTATTTCTTTATTGTTTATCTCTATTATTTGTAATAATTTATTAAACATTTAATTGTATTTTATTTTATTCCAGTCTTTGTTTCTTCGGATGTTTTTACCCTGATAATTTTCTGCATTTATGTTTTTTTTGTTTGTTTGTTTGTTTGTTTGTTTTTTAGATGTTTAACGTTGGGGCTAAATGACCACATTCAGTCCTCAAATGATAATAAGATCAAATAGCTGTTTCTTTATGCACGTCGGGAAAGAAAAATCATCTAAAATTTATAGTTATGGAATTGTTATGGTGTTTTTTAATTATTTTTAAACAAAAAGGTTTTTTGTGATGTGTAGTCATCATGATGATGTCTGACTCCCCAAATTTCAGAAACGTCTTATATAGACATTTACTTGATAAAGATATGGTTGCATCTTTGTCATGATTATATTCCCTTCAGCCTCATACCAGCAGCCACATGCAGTACTCGAAGTGTTAATGTTGCTCATATGGTGATATGATTTTTGCTTCACATTTTGATATAATTTAACTTAATTTCTTTGTTTAATCAAACTTTGCATGGAGACACAATCTAAAATTTTAATGAACTATTATTATTCCTTTTAATGTCATCAGATATATCTCACAGTTTGTCCGACATCCAAATAGAAACTTAAACATTCCAGATAAAGTGATTGTTAACAAGGTGGATGCTTAATTCAGCACAGTTTTTAATAAAACACATCATTTCAGTTCTTTAGATCTAATTTTTTTGTCATGTTTTTGGAAATTGGCATCACTTTTGCTGTAACAAAAAAGATAATGAAACAAATGAGTGTTTTCTGTAAATTTAGCTTTTTGTAGTTGAAAAGAAAATAATGGAGAAGAAAGCATCGTTGTACTTTAATTCTTAAGTGTGAATATATTACCTAAGTTTTGGTGATTCCACTTCTTTAAATGTGTTACATAATTTCTTTTCCTATCAGCTATCAATAATTTATGATACAACAAAGCTTTTCTTTAATTTGTCGGAGCAAGTAAAACCTTTGACAGCATCTTTACTTTTGGGAAGAGATGAGTTAATTAGCTGACCAACCAACATCTCAGGTACTGAACATGATAGAAAATCCCCCAAAAAAGCCCAAATAAAAGGTATTTTAACATAACGTTTTGTCTTGTTTTAACAGTTCAACATTAAAACGCTGCTTTACAAACACAGAGCTGTGTGTTAGTAGAAGCCTGGTGAGCTCAGCTCCTCGGCTGGGCAGGATCCTGACAACCAGCACTTCTATCATTACGACAGTGTTAGTAACAAAAGCCCTGTGGCACTGAGCTGAGTCGCAAAGCTCACCGAAGTTTCATTTTCCACCCTCCTTCCTGAGCCCCATCTCCTCAATCCACAGCTGACCCCGCCAGTCCGCTCAGGGATTACAGCCTGACACAAATCAGTGTTGATGGATGTGGAGGGGTCTAGTTGGTTGGACAGCACAGTTGAGTTGCTTACATACATGTCTTCAAATCTTCATAATTGAGGATTATTTGCAATGTTTGTACATGTCAGATTGAAGCATTCCAATGTGAGTCACACTTAAGACAGTTTGGCGTGTAAATGACAGTACAACAACATGATGATGTGTTCAGCATTATGGAAGCTGTACTGGAATTTAAACACATGAAATTATGTCTTTGGTTTCAGGATCATAACTACCAGAACATTGCTTTGAGAGGTCAGGAGAACATAGAAAGACTACAAGCAAAGAAAGGCCTCAGTTATCACCATTAAATCCCTTAAACACGTACAGTGCTTTGGACAACATTTTCCCCCCTTTTTTCATTTTTATTTCCTTACATCAGGTGTGTTAAACATATGGCCCGGGGGCCATAACAGACCCACCAGAGGTTCCAAACTGGCTCATGGGATGAATTTAGTGAATGTGAAAATCACAGATAGGACAAAACCGGTAATATTATATTAAAAGTAACTGTAATTCCTAAATTGTACACATGAGGTTACATTTCTTATTTTCAAATCTAAAACATTTCCATGTCAGGTGGATAACTAGTTCTACCTTTTCTGTCTTTCTTACTAAATAGATCTAACTTCTGTTTGTATTATCGGGTGAGTCAGTTCAGGGGGTCAGGATTACTACACGTATGTGGAAATGTACATGTATGTACTTTTAAAATAATTTCTAGATCTTTAAAGATTTTGGAAAAGTTGTAGAGCCGTTGTGATCTGTAAATTATAATGCACATGTCAATGTGTGAATATGTTAAATAAATCAAGTATGTATAAAAAAATTAAGAAATAAAATTAATTTAAACATAAAATTAAATATAATTATGCAACAAAATATAGAATAATTTTAATATATATATAGTTTAAAAATGTACAAAAAGTGATCAACTGAAAATAAATGTATAAAAAAATTATGAAATTTAAAAAATTTAATTATTTTATACATTTATAAATAAATTTAAAATATGTAGATTTCTAACTGAGGCAAAATAATATTAAAACTGCAATTATTTTTGTCTGTAAATTTCAGGTTGTTTATAAAGTTTTATAAATTGATAACTTATTAAATGTAAACATACTGATTATGTACTAATGATGTGCCATCAGGAGAGGCGAGGCAGCGCCTCACCTTAAGGGGGCATAGTTGCATGGTGTTGGATGAATAGTGAAATATTCTTTTTAGAATTGTAATCTGACCATGAACCTCACTGCACATCAGTGTAACGTAACCACACTTATTTGTACTTAAAGAGAAAAATGTGGAGTTTATAATTTATAGGTCCGACCTACTGGAGAATAAACTGGGAGGTTTGTTTCTACTGAACTAAAATGAGTTTGACATCATTGGTTTAACACATGGAATTAACACTGATTATTGTGGGGTTTATATCAATTGATCAATAAGACTTGCCCACCTCTTAGAAGGTATAGTTACACTGCAACTCCAACACTGGCCCAAACATTTTGTTAGCGTTTACATCAAAGCTTATATGAGACAAGTCTGTACAAGTTTGGAGCACAAGCTGGTTCAGTTATTTTGGTATCTTTGAGGTCATTCCACAGATTCTCATGGTGTATTCACACTTAATAGTTTGCTAGATTCTGTGTGATTGGGAACTTGATTGGGGGTGCAACATTCTTTTGGGTGTGGGTTTGCTTTCACACTGCGACAGTAAAACAAACTGGACCATTTGAATAATGTGTCACCATCTTTGCTAGAGGTAGTGCTATATCGAGAATTACTGAAGGAGAAGACGAACAAGAAGCAAGAAGAAAACTGGCTCATTGATTGGTTAATGAAGGACAACCTCTGTTTCCACATTAGGGCAAAACATGGAGCTGCATCAGATCCTCGCAGCCTTGGGTTGATCATATTTCGGTCAGAACTTTTACTTCATTCTCTTTCCAGATCTGCATGCAAACCATTTCTCCTGGCCATCGGTTTACAACCATGTTTGTTTTGGTTGCATTTCCCATGAAGCCTTCCGTTGTACCCACCATCCTCTTTGCTTTGTAGTTTGCTTGCTCACTTGGACTGAGACCTACATTTGTTTGTGGACCAGAGTTCGCTCCTTTGATCCACATCAGAGTTCATTTGCACATTTACATCTCCCCAAATAAACCAGAATTTCCACGCAAATGAACTTGGATTTGAATCAGAAGGGCTGGTGTGAATGCATCCTAAGGGTGCCGAGGGACTCGGTTCGATTGGTTGTGGGATTAAAAAAAATTTTCCTGCACCTTCCTTTGGTTTGGTTTCCCTCTGCACTTTACTTACTCCGGCCAGGTCGTGTTTGCAAATGACAATGGGTTCACAAACATAATAAATAATAAAATAATAATAAAATAATAAAAGTCAAACAAACCTGACTCAAGCAGACCAAATCATCTGGCCAATGTAACAAAGTAGTTACCTGTAGTGCAGTCATCACTGCACCTGAGACCACTAGCCACTCACAGATGAAAACATGTTTATGTCTGGAAGAATCTTGACCACTGACGGCCACTGTCCATGATATTTGAAGTCACTGATATGTCCATCTTTACCACTAGATGTCAGTCAGTCTTACACACTGTACCTTTAATTGGGTCCTAAACAACTAACATTTTGCTTTAGCAGTGTGCAAAGTGTGTTCTATCTGGTGCTGCTGATGACAAACATCCAGAGCATGATACTACCACTACCATGCTTTACTGTGGGGTTATTATTACCATGGAGATGGATTTGTGTCACATGTTGTGTTTTCAAAGAACTCAGTAGAAGTCTCAAACCTGAACACCTCCATCCACACGTCTGGAAATGCATTTCGGTCAACTCAAAACATTTTTTTGGGCCACTTTTCAAGTACAGCTTTGTGAAGTGCAAAAACTTAAACTTGTCCAATAAAAAGGCACTCCAGTTGTGGAGCTTTGCCGTTCATTAAGGGTTGCCTCTTGCTTGGTCTGGAATACCAATGGTCTGGCCTTTCTTGGCAGCTTCATTTGGTGTCATATTTGTATAAATATATGAATATATGTACTAGCAACGAATGTGGCTTTCACATGTATGTTGATTTACATATACAAATAGGATACATATAGGTCAACAATGGAAAGCAGATTTGCTAGCATTTTGTTGTATATAAACACCTTTTTTCTCTCTTTTTTTAAAAAAATATATAGTCAGGGGATGCAAGATGGGAAAGAACTTAAACAATGGACAAAAAATACCTTTAGACCTGACTGCAATGTTTTAGATTTCAAAAAACCAACATTTCCTTTTGAGAAAATAAAAAGACTATGAATAAAATGCAGTCACCAGAGCAATAGCCCCAAATGTAAAACAAAATAAAAAACGAGCGGGCTGAAAAGGGAAATATTAAGAAGAGAGAGAGAGAAAAAAACTGATTGCTTGACAGGCAGAAACTGGGGCTAATAGAAGCTTATTATCTTTGGTTGCACAGAGGAGAAGCAATAATCTATTCATGTGCAAGAGGCAGCTTCGTTGTCATAGCAACTGATATCCATTTTTATCCTTCATCTAACAGAAGGAGTGGGCGGGACTTCCGATTGTCACTCGTTTCTAAGGGTAATTTTTATAAAAATGACACGTGCCTTGCATGTTTGCTTTTAAAAACGTTTTAAACTATCCTTTAGATTATTAATCCAGGGCGAGTCATTGTGGGCACTTATTCAGCGTTTTTCCTAAAGACTTTTGCGTTTTCTTAACCTTGGTAAATAAATTGCATGTAACATTTTACTCAGCTAAGGGCTAATACAATTCTTGATACATTAAAATAGCTCAGAGACACACTAAAAGACGTTATTGAAGGATTTAATCTTCTTTGGTGGTTTTTGACTACATTTCCCACAATTCATAGCCTCTGATCTGTCATCCAAGATGTCAGCACCCTGGGAGTTCACACACCGGGGTTAACCCAAAGCAATTTAATAAGGGCTTTTTCAATTTTGCTGTATTTTCTTGAACTGTTAAAACAATTCGCAAGTGGTCCGCCATGTGCCAGTTTTGTCGTATTTTGCTTTGAGACGTAGTTATTACGCTGCTAGCTAACAAGCCAGCTAGTTAAAGTAAACATGTCTTTTTCTCTGGTGAAACAGTTCAGTGTAATACCCTTACTGAGACGCGTTTTAGAGTTTAAAATGTGCAGAAGGAAAACTCTGAACTGTAACGTGAGCTACACAGTATTTAGACACTGTAGGATGAGAAGTCTGCCTGTGTTAACCAGCAGCAGTTTGAGGAGGATGAGCACACACCCCGACAAGGTAACAAATGTCTTTAAAACACGATTAGTCCAGGTAGTCGTAAATACATTACTGTCAATATTTGAAGACCAGTTTGTTATATTTCAATTTTACGTGATTACTAGGGCTAAAACCTTACTGTAACAACTTCTACTAAAGTGCTATTGGGAGATATTAGTTCTGGGACTGCATCAAAACACGGGGACTGTGCAGTACAAACATGCTAGTTTTATTCTTGCTACTATTATACTGGTATTAAAAAATAATAATACATAAACTTCTAAGATATTGATCTGGGAAAGTGATTAGGAGAGAGGATTGTTTATCAGTTTCAACTACTCTGGTTGTAATGAAATTAACAACAGGTGTACTGGATCCTGCAGAGGTTGCACAGACAGTCAAATTCCTCCAGGACGGCGCATCCATACGTGCCATTGTTATAAGCTTTGCTGTCTCTTCTGGCACAGTCTTGGCATGGAGGCCATTCCAGGAGACAGAGAGCTGGACAGAGCCTTAAGCCATCAGCAGGACTGATATCTGCTCCTTTGTGCAGGGAGGAACACGATGAGCACTAGCAGAGCCCTGGTGAGAATGTTTTTGGCCAAACAATCACAAACAGAATTTGTGAAGGTGGCCTGCTGCCCAGCACCATGGAACTTGATTGGTGTTTGCTATAGAAAACAAAATCTGGCAGCTTCACCACTGGCAGCCTGTGCTTTTCACAGATGAGAACAGGTTCACCCTGTTCACATGTGACCGACTTGAAAGAGTCTAAAGAAGTCGTAGAGAGTGTTAGGGCCCATTTATGCTCAACGCAGAAAATGGATATGCAGACAGACGGACAGTTTCGTCCATCTTCTGTGTCGGTTACCGCTGTAATTTGGTCAGTTTTCAGGGAGCTTAGCTATCCATCACTGGATTCAGAATATGGAGCAATACCACCAGAAATCGTGGGGGGTAGTGCTGAGCAGAATAACTGACATGCTACCAGCGAAAGAAACAAACCAAAGAAGAAGAAGGGAATCGGGAAGGGAACAAAAAAGCAGAAGAAGAATGAAGACAAGCACAACAACTGTAGAAGTTACCCAAGCTTTTAAAGAGAGTACAACGTGCAAATGTTTAGAGCGTGTTGGGCGGTTTGAAACAACTTTATAGCGTTGCATTACCACTTCCAAACGATGTCTGAAAATTACGTCTGCTCGCAAGAGTGGACTCTGAACTCAGCACTGCCCACTAGTGGAGGAACTGACTTGATAACCATGGCAACGCAAAACTTGCATGGAAGTATGAGGATGGCGTTTATTTTGCCTGTAACATCAACCAGTTTGGTGGATGGTCAGCTTTGAAATGGAGAGGTACAGACCTCAACAGACTAGACAACAGCTGCCTGATTGCAGTTTGGTATCACAGTGAAATCCATGGACCCAAACTCAGACCCTACACTGGTGCAGTGGGTCCTGGGTTTCTCCTGGTGCATACCAATGCCTGGCCTCCTGTGGCGAGAGTATGCAGGCAGCTCCTGGAGGATAAAGGAGTTGACACTGGCCCCCACCTCTGGGACATTAGATTCATCCACCGTCATCTGTTTGTATCTCAGACTGTCCAGGAGCTTAGTGATGTCCTGGTCCAGATCTGGGAAATACCTTCAAGACGCCATCTGCCATCTCATTCGGAGGATGTCAGCACGTGGGGGCCATTAAAACTACAGAATTCCATTTTGAGTTGTTAAAGAATTAAGTCAAGGACGAATGGAAAAAAAAAAAAAAATTAGAAAAGCTATAAAACTTCTATGGAAAACAAATAAGCTCAATAATGAAATGAGTGCAAAAATGGAAAGGTAGTGCAATTTGTCCATATAATATATCAGATTTTACAGTTATTAACTTTATTTACAACTGTGGTAGGGGGTTAAAGGGGACTGATGGAAGCTAAAGCCCTGAGGAGGAAACTGCTCAAACTGTTGGCCCTGGTTTTGATGGTCTGGTATCTCTTATCTGAAGAAATACCAGATTCTGCAAAAACATAAACTCCAATCTCTATTTTCTGTTTCTTCAACAGGATATTAAATATAAAAATATAAATGGAAATTAATATCTGTCTTGATGCTGCAGTGCAGGGCCTCAAACCACCTAGACAAGCGTGATCACCATAGCAACAGCTTTGCAGACCAAGCAGGCAAAGCTCCCAGCATTGAGGATCCCCATGAGGAAAACACTGGTGTCAAAAGTGTTTAAAAAGTAATATTCCCAATAGTTAATAATCCTAATGTTCAGGTAGAATACTTTTGTAGAGTATGTAAATTGGTACTGGAGGGGTCTTGACTCAAATTTTCAAAGCTATAATTGCATGTGAAAGATGCAATTCAATCTCAAACATCGTCTCAGTGAGATGATTTGATGATGATCAGTGAAATCTGATGTGTGTGTAGAATAACCAATTTTAGGACTTCGTAACAGACATCTCATAACATGATTAATAATCTTACACATTGTTTTTTTCTGTTATAATACTCTCAAAACTAGATCAAAAGGACTTTTTGGCTGGATAAAAATTATTGTAAGACTTTGTTAGATGGACCAGTGCACATATTTGTCAAAAAGGTGAGCAACACACAGATGTCAACGATTATAATGACCCACAGGATGTTTGGGTGGGTCAACAACATTTATGTGACTTCAACAACAGTCAGATGTGAAGGGCTAAACTACATCTCATAAACCTGGTACTCCTCACCAGTCATAGAACTGGACGAGGCTTTTGGATGGAAGCAAAATGTCTTTAAGAGACCAAAACAACTGTTGCCTTTAATTCAAGCTGTTAGGATTTTTGTATGATCTTGTAGAGATGCTGTCAGTCATTACATGCTGCTTTCTGTTTATCTTTAAGGATCCAGTTGACATGTCCAAGTTCCCTGTGGACAGAATCCGGAATTTCTGCATTATTGCTCATATCGATCATGGAAAAAGCACTTTGGCAGACCGGCTGTTGGAAATGACAGGTAGGTTTTGTAGAGGGTACTAGCTGAGATCCTACAGCAGGGGTGTCCAACGCTGGTCCTCAAGGGCCTCAGTCCTGCAGGTTGTAGATGTTTCTCTCCTCCAACATACTTGATTATGAAGACATGGCTCTCCGTTTTCAAGTTCTTCAACATATTGATCCAAAAATCTGATTCAAGTGTCCTGCAGCAGGAAACATCCACAATCTGCAGGACAGCAGCCCTCGAGGTTCGACTTTGAACACCCATGTACAACAGCTCACACTATACACATAAACAACACTTTTGAGTTTCAAACAGTTTGTAATTCAACTTTGCTGATTTAAATACTAGATTTTTGCAGACTTTAAACTGAGTAAGTCGTGTTTTTGTTGTACTCACTGGTTACATGATTGCCCAACAGGTGCCATAGCAAAGACCGAGAAGAACAAGCAGGTTCTGGACAAGCTTCAAGTTGAGCGAGAGAGAGGGATCACCGTAAAGGCCCAGACAGCCTCTCTGTTTTACAGCCATGAGGGACAGCAGTACCTCCTGAATCTCATTGACACACCAGTAAGTCCTTGTTTGGGTTGGTAAGCTTCTTTTTGTAAAGTCCAACCTGGCAGACCTGTTTCTTTTCTTTCCAGGGTCATGTTGACTTCAGTTATGAAGTGTCTCGGTCACTTTCTGCATGTCAGGGTGTCCTGTTGATTGTTGATGCCAATCAGGTACTATTTACGTTTTTTTCTTACAGAGTTGTTGTGGAAGGGTTTGTTGCATGTGATGAATTTACTGATATTTTATCGTCATATAAAGGGCATTCAGGCGCAAACTGTGGCCAACTTCTACCTGGCTTTTGAAGCTCAGCTGACCATAATACCTGTGATTAATAAGGTACAGTAAGATTTACCACTGAGGTATTTAACCCTTAAGAGATCCTTAAAAATATACACATATGATTCTGAGGACAAAAATGTCACCTTTTCATAAACTGCTGTAAAAATATTATATATTAAATGAGTCATTCTTTACATCTTCAGCCTGAAATATACATGTCAAATAATAACTATTATTTCTAGTTTTTAGCTCTTTAAAGGGCAGTTTGATTACAAAACTTCATAGCATTTATGAAAAACACAAGAAAACAAATAATTTCCATTCAATACATTTCAATAAGAAATACTGACTTTCATGCATTGTTAGTTTTGATGTCTGTATGTCTTTTTTTAAAAAAAACTCCAGTTTTTTATGAGGAAAAATATAAAAAAAAACTAATATAATTTCCATAAAATGCTTTGCATACTTTGAATATGAAAAAAAATCACACAATTTAAAAATACGTGGCCAGTAGTTTAAAATGAAATTTTAGCATAAAGAAATGGATTTGTTTATGTTAACGTTAATGACATTTATAATGTTTTTTTGTCCTTCAAAATGTGTAAGTTTCTGTGCAGTTTAGCCATTTTAGGCTAATTCAAGGAACTGATAAAATAATCTAAAAAAGAATATGCTTTGGGGAATTTCAGCTGTTTTTAATCAACACAACTGAAATATAAAGGCAGAAAATGTTTCCACATTCAGGGTTAACGTTTCACTCTTTTCTTCTCAGATTGATTTGAAAAATGCCGATCCAGAGCGAGTAGAGTCCCAAATTGAAAAGGTGTTGGACATCCCAAGTGAAGAGTGCATCAGGGTAAGATGGGGGATGTATAAAATGATTTTTAGTCAAGTGTTGATCACTTTTCTCATTCACATCCTTTTTAGATTTCAGCTAAACTTGGAACAAACGTTGAGAAGGTTCTCCAAGCGGTTGTGGAAAGAATCCCACCGTAAGCTCGATTAGTTTATTAGATTTTTCATGTGTTTAATCATGTTTGATTGTAAACATTTTTCATTTTCTTCCCAGGCCCACCGGAAGCACCGATGACCCATTTAAAGCTTTAGTGTTTGACTCCAACTTTGACCACTACAGAGGAGTGGTGGCCAACATTGCTCTCCTTGGAGGTCAAGTCAAAAAAGGGGACAGGATTGTGTCGGCACATCTCTGCAAAACATACGAGGTCAACGAGCTGGGTCTTTTGCGGCCAGATGAGCACCCGACACAGAAGCTGTACGCTGCATTCACGCCCATCTCCCGTCATTATACACACACTTTGCACAGTACTGTGCAAAAGTCTTAAGCCACCCCTCATTATTTTTTATAGTCCCATGAAAACAGGAAATGGATTTATTGAAACGGTATGAACACAGAAAATGTAAACTCAGTATATAAAATCAGCAACTATCAGCCTCTTAGACAAGCTTTCTGTCATTTCTTCAAGAAAAGGACTTTCCAAAACCCTTTTTTTAGATGTTTCTACCTTTTGTTCTGTTCTCTGCACAGAAGATTTCACAGCGCTTGAATAGTGTTGAGGTCTGGGCTCTGGGGGGATCCATCCCTTCATTAGAGCTGTTGCCACTGATTTTCAGTCCAGTTTTTGTGTTTTGTGACATACCTCAGCCTTTTCTCCCTGTTTCCACTCCTTAATAATGGCTTCTTGACGGCAACCCTTTCACAGAGACCATTTCTGATGAGGCTTCAGTGAACAGTAGAAGGTCCAGATGCATCGCTTAGGTCTTGCTTCAGGTCTTTGCTGGATTTGTTCCTTTTTCTTTAGGACATCACTTTCAGATCCTGTTCAACTCTGGTGGATAGTTTTTTAGTCCTGGCACTTTCTTTTGTCCTCCACATGTCCAGTTTTCCTCAATATTTTTAAGAAAACACACTGCACAACATGCTGGGATATACCCAACTTTTAAATAATAGTTCTTTGAAAAATCACTGTTGCATGTCTGTCAAACTTAATTTTTTGTATTATTCCTCAAATAAAGTAAAAGAAGCATCTGCTACTCACAGAAAGTTAGAGATATTCAAATTCTGAGTAAAAATTTATAGAAACTGTAAAAAGTTGATGCTACACTGATATTATATATTGAATGTGGGACATTTAAATAGAATCATGCAATAATTCCTTCATCTCAAACAGTTTATTGAAAGAAAAGCTAACATTGGTGGGTATACCACAACATAAAAATGTCAATGTCTAAATATCGTGTCTCATGTTCAGTGTCGTCTTGGTCTTAAAATGTCAAAATGTGACATGTTATTGAAAATGTTATTGAACCAGAACATTCGTGGTTCAGACGGTTCTTCTGCACTTCATAGTTGTTCATTCAAACATTTAGAGACAGTCAAATTAAGTTGGAGTTAATTTTAGATTCATTCTGGTTCAATCTGAATGTTGTTTTTAGCAACTAATACTAAAATAATGGCAAATTTTTTTTATAATTGTAGGCCATTTAAATGTAATAAAGCTAATAATGTGCCGATAATGTAATCATACCTATTTTTGAAGTGCAAACTGCTCAAAAACTGCTAAAAAATCTTGTATTTTAGAGAACTGCAGTCTTATTATTGCTGCAGGTATTACAATTTCAAAGGGCTTTTTCATGCAAGGCCAGTAACCAACTAACAGCATATTTTCTACATTATTGGCAAAATGTTGTTACACTATTGTCTAAAAACATTTATTTAGTTATTGGCTTTATTACTCTAAAAATTGCCCAAATAATTGCCTTATAGGTTGCAAATAAGCTACTTATGTGAGTGTATGATGCGTCTTTGTTAGACTGCTGGGAACAAAGTCCCAAACGCTTCCATTTAAATTTGGTTCTTTGCTAAGTTGTCTGTTATATGTAGACACAATAATGGTTCATCCCTTGAGTCAGGAGCTTTTTTTTATGCTTAAATGGATCCTAGGTCAGCATGAAGTGGGTTAACAAACAACTACAGTGCAGCAACAAAAACAAATTCTCTAAAAGTTCGGCTGTAGAAGGTCTGGACTCACAGTGAGTGAAACTTCACAAACCCGTCATTCACAAAGCCTGGAGAAGTATTTCCTAAGACTACCTTTATAGATTATAAGAAACAAGGTATGGCCTCTTGGAAGCTAAAAGAAAAATAGTGAAAGTAATAGTTGAAGGGTGGGTTAAGACTCTTACACTGTGCTGTATTTCTCCAACTAAAACTGTAATAAGGATGCATCACTGACAGCCTTTAAAAAAAAACCAGCATCACTCACTGCTTTTATGTTTTATGTAATGGTCTAACCTAAACAAAAAAAAAGTCTTTCTAGTCTTTTAAATCATTTGCCTGGTTTTCATTTTGGTGTTAAAGTATTTAGAATCTGCACTGAACTTTCTGAAGCTTCTTCCTATAAATTAATGTCAAAACATATCAAACAACCCTCAGTATACAAGTAAAGGTTTAATGTTTGTCTCTTTGTAATGTGAACTGTTTTGCAGCTTTGCAGGCCAAGTGGGATATATCGTCGCAGGCATGAAGGACGTTAAGGAAGCCCAGATTGGTGACACGCTCTACCTGCAGGAGCATCCTGTGGAGGCTCTGCCTGGGTTTAAACCTGCTAAAGCCATGGTCTTCGCTGGTAAGAGCTGTTCTCATCCACAGCTGCTTCTTGCTTTCAGATTAGATATTATATAACTGTATTAAAATGAAGCCATTAAGACCTTAGGCACCATCTGAATGTGGGAACTGGTGTAGCCATGTGATGCATCAGATCGCAATGGGTTTACAGCTGAGTGCATTTTGTGTTTGTCAAGCCAGCGTGGTGCAATCAGTGCCTTTAATGAAGAGTCTTGTTTGCTGCTGATGTGCACCCTTTTTTTTATTTACTGTCCCTCAGGCATGTACCCAATGGACCAGTCAGAATACCCCGCCCTTCGCAGCGCCATTGAGAGGCTGACTCTGAATGACTCAAGTGTCACAGTGCAGAGAGACAGCAGTCTGGCCCTGGGAGCAGGCTGGAGGTCTGAAATACAACTCTTTGAATTAGAATTAAAAAATGGCTTTATAATTCCCAACCACGAAGCAGGTTATAGCTCGTACAGAAATGAGTGTAAGAAACAACGTCTTTTTTAATAAAGAAATTAAGAAGTGCACTTATACATTGAGACCTTACTTCTGGGGTCAATGTCTGGTACTTCTGTTTTATGGAAAAGTTCTACCTATTACTACAAACCCCACTTCCAATGAAGTGTCACATGACAAAGACAAAATATTTAATGTTAAAACGGATTAACATTATTGTTTGATTTTGATTAACCTTTCATTTTAAATTTGATGCCTTGTCCAAAAAACGCTGGGACAGCATCATGATTACATGATAATCATGATAACAGTGCATTCGATGGGAGACAAGTCTGGACCGCAGACGGGCCGGTGTCGTACCTACAAAGCCGTGCTGTAGCAACACGAGCAGAATGTGGCTGAAATAAGCAGGAACGTCCCTGAAAACAAAGCTGCTCCAAAACCTGTATGTTTCTTTCAGTAGTAACGTAGCACCGTTTAACTTTCTCACCTTAAAAACATGTGTTTGATTTGTTTTGATGGAGCAGTGACATTTATTATGTACATTCCTGGAGATGTTGCCCAGTTGAGAAACTTCACAGCTGTTTTTTCCTGGGACGCTGTGTCACTTTACACTTTACTTCGAATTTGCTCAATACACTGCATCACACGCCAGCAACTGGATATCAACACACTGGCTGTTTTGAATGCGCACTGTGGCTGCGTCAAAGAAACAAGGGAGTATTTTATGGGATAAAAACAGGGAAGGAAAGATAAAAAGAAAACAAAGACAAGAGTCAACATCAGACTGACTTTTAATGACTGGTGAGAGCTCAGAGAAAAGACAGGATGCAAGATGGATGCTGAATTAAAGAGGTATTACGTAGCTTTCCTGACTCATGTGATGGCAGAGTGACATGTATTATGTGCAGAAACCATGTGATACAACTTTTTCTTCCAGGACGCTGCACGACGTTGCAGCCGAGTTTTGCTTTATACACAATCGTAACGCTGACCTGTTTCCATTTAACCCGTTCTCCTGTAGAAAAAGTCAAACTGGGTTTTTTTTTTAAGCATTCCTCAGCTTTTCCAGTGTTTTGTTGCCCCTGTTCTAAATTTATATGGAACAGGTTGCAGCCTTTAATATCAGATTAAATATATGCTTAATAAAACCAAAAAACTATGAAGCTGATCAGTTTGAATATTGATATTATCTTTGTATTGATCAAGTGAATGTAGGTAGGTTGAAAATGATTTGCAAATCATTATATTCTGTTTTCATTTACGTTTTACACGAGTTTGGACCAGAAAAAAAGACCAGAATTTAGGCCTTTTTTTGTTGTTGTTTTCTTCAGTTTGGACACAAACTTTTAGTCACAATTGACTTATTGGCAAATAACTTTCTTTAGGACATGTTGTAAGTTGCCAGAATCAACAGCCAAGCAAGAGTTTATTTACAATCACAGATTTTATCACCCATCTAGCTGATGTAAATCAGATTTCTGACTTCTGACTGATTTAGATCCTTTGGAAGCGTCATGCTCTGCTGGAAGAACACTGAATCAAGCAGTTGAACTCTTTCCAGACAGCGTCTCTGAAATGAAAAACACCAGTATTAATCACAGGACTTGACTTCGGTTCTGGACCTTCCTGCTGTCTTGCAGACTTGGCTTCCTGGGTCTTCTCCATATGGAGGTGTTCAATCAGAGACTTGAGCAGGAGTACAATGCCTCTGTCATAGTAACTGCTCCCACTGTGCCCTACAAGGCGGTCCTCTCCTCAGCCAAACTCATCAAGGTAAGAGCTCATACATCTTCTCTTTTACAGCCGAGTTCGGCTTATGCTGATTACAACACAACGTTTCCACTCAGCAGAAAATTGATGCTTGATCAAGGCTGTCTTGTGCTACTGGGATGTTTCACTGGAGAATGATATATATCTGATGGGAAATCCTTAAGAGGACATTCAGGTGTTTTTGTGCAAAAACAGAAACTAATTTGAATGGATTGTGTGCTCAGATTGTTACAATTTTCTTTGTTTTTCAGTGTTACTTGAGTAGAAATTTAATATAATTCTGGGTTAGAAAAGATGGGTTAGAAAACCAACGGGTAAAATCAGCACTGAAGGTCTGGAGGGAAGTTATAAAAGGGTGCACACAGTGAGAAGATATTAAAATCTTAAGCTGTGGAGCAAATGACTCAGGCTTTATACCAAACAGAATGGATGATAGATTTAAATTATAGATTTTAAAAATGCATAAAATCCCTGTTATAATATAAAAGAAAAATGAGTTTTCAAGCTCTGAGAGGAATTTATACTGGAAAATTTGGATTTTTACCATTAAGGAGCTTTTACAATTAAAACATCTAAATGAAAAACATCAGTGAGGCCAACTTTATATATAAAATCATATAAATCACAGATTTAATGGAGGACTCATTACTAAATTTAAAAAGTGTTTAAACAACTTAAAAATCCACTCAACAAAATATATAAAGAAGAGGTAGAAGGAAAGAGACCTCTCAATTTCAGATGATGGATGGCAGGATGTTCGTGAAGCCCAATGGAAATGCACAAAATTTCATTTACACAGTGAGATTTATTGTTGGCTCTTATTGGATTTTTAAAAAATTAAAATGACCTCCCAGGTCATATTTGTTTTCTTTCATTCTGAACAGCTTGTGGATATTAGGAGGCGATTGTTCGTATCTTTATATGTTATTTGGATGAATCTGTATTCACTATACTTGAGTATGCATAACTGAATAAATAAAGGATTGGTTGAATTCTTCTTCTTCCAGGAACATGGCAGTGAGGAGATAACCATTGTGAATCCAGCTCAGTTCCCAGACAGATCGCTGGTGTCGGAATATTTGGAGCCCATGGTGCTGGGGACCATCCTCTCACCAGACATTTACACCGGCAAGATTATGAGTCTCTGCTTGGTAAGAACACAGAAAATTCTGATTAGATTCATGAAAACTGTTGGCGGAATTTGTTAATGAATTTCTAGGCCAAATGGGATATATTGATGCTTTTTATGGAACAGTAACATACAGCACATTTTCTACTTGGCTTTTCTTTCCTGGTCATAACGGCAGTTGAGTTTTGAGATCTTTAACATCCTCTTGATGAGACCTATTTTTGTCTGCCTCTTGTCTGAACATATCTAAAATAAATTAACGACTAAAACATCTAAAATGGCTATATGTATGTTCTTGATCTCTACAGAAAGCTGAGACATGTGATATTCCTGCAAACATGTCAGAATCCAGATATGTGTTAGACTGTCAGAGTAAATTAACCTGGAACACAGTAGAAAATGGAAATGTTTATCTCCCCTTAAAAGGAAACCACATTCCTTTCAGTGAAAACCAGAGGATAGCAGCCAAGTTCATTTAGGAATGAGTAAAGTCTGATGAGGAACTTTGCAACATCAGCAGATAAAAAAAGCGAACCTGAGCCGTTTTCCAGGTGTTTTAATAGACAATATCTCAGTAGCGATGGCCCCTAAATTCACCTCAGAAACATGAGGATTCAGAAAGATGACTGATGATGATTCATTTCAGACAATGGCAGAGTCATAGGACATTAACAGAGTCTTTTAGAGACATGACTTCTGATTCTGGCTGCTTGCTCTCAGAGTTTTTGTCCCACAGTGATGAGACAGACGTCTTTGTAACCAGCGGAGTCTCTGCTTTCATGTTGTTAATGGAATTGTACTTGTACAGCACTTTTCCAGTCAGCTTGACCACTCAGTGCTCTAAAGTGGAGATGTTATGATGGTTTTCTTACATTCCCAGATAATATCTTGGGGTTTTAATTGTGTTTCTTTTGGGTGTCAACATTTGGTAGAGAGTATTTTAGCTGAGTGTCTCCCCATCGTTTTGGTACGTTACATGTTAGGATTGCTGCTTCCTAGTGTGTGCAGAGATCGTCTGTAGTGCACGTATCTCATGCTGCTATCTTTACAGGAAGTTTAATCAAGAAGAACTTAAACTGTTATGTTATTAGCCACCAGTATCAGGCTATCTTTACACCAACATGTGTTTGTAGTCCTGGTCTTAAAGCTGAAACCCTAAAACCTCATTGCATTTTAATTGTGTGGTCGCTGGAGTATTTCTGTAATTCCCACCCACATGTGCTGCAGTAAACCTGTTTTGAAACGAGTTGGTCACAAAACCACACAAACCGAGTGGAGTCGAGCCGCGTAGGTACTAGTAGAAAAGGGCCATTAATTAATTCATCTACTGTGGGCTGGTGCAGAAATGGTCTCCATGGAAGGGTGGCTGTTAAGAAGCCATTCTTAAGGAAGGGAAACGGACTGAAGCATGTCACATAACTCAAGACCTGGCCTAAAAAACTGGCAGCAACAGGTCTGATGAAGTGATGAATCCTACCCAGAGCCCAGACCTCAACAATGCTGAAGCACATGTGTCAAGTCCTTCAGGAAGCCCGGAGAACTATTCCTGAAGACTGCTTAAAGAAAAATCAAGAAAGTTTGACTAAGAGGGTTCAGACTGTGTAGATGCTGTCAAGGTTGTTGAATAATAACCACTCATTTTTTCCTGATATACTACATTTCTGTTTAAGTTTGCACATATAGTAAATGGCTGCACTTATTTCCTGTTATCAAGAATATATATTTAAAAAGATCTGACGTGTTCGTTTGACGCGGTATTTCAACCAGAGGTGCTGAGATGTTGTTCAGGTGTTTTTCAGTGTTAAAGGCTTCAGAGTTTCTGACAGGACCAGCTGGAGTGCATCTTTGCTTTTCAATCTTTCTAAATTTACCTGCTGCCAAAGATAAAACACAGTACGTGAAACGAATAAATAAAAACACAGAATTTCCTCTGTGATTTAAAAAGGAGGAAAAAATGATCCTTTTCTGGTTATGTTTCCAAGCAGGCTCCATCAATTTTAGAGCTACCTCATGAAGTTGTTTCCCTAAATAGCCCTTCTTTGACAGGTGATTCATGAAATACACACTACATTGATTATTTGTCCTCCGTCAGAATCGCAGGGCGGTCCAGAAGAACTTGGTGTACATAGATGACCAGCGTGTCATGATGAAGTATCTCTTTCCTCTAAATGAAATCGTTGTGGATTTCTACGACCTCCTTAAATCCCTCTCGTCTGGATATGCCAGGTAAAGCCGATCAAGACCTGTTTATAATGAATTCCAATAGGGGAACATATATACTCATAAATTTAAGAAATTTTGCCTGTTTGTTTGTGATATTGTCACTTTATACATTATATGGGATACATGGAGTATATTCAATATATCACCCACCTCTACTTGAATTTAAGAGCAATTAAAAAAAAAAGCTATGCCTTTTAAATGTGTTATACCAGATTATTTTCCTCAAAAAAAACAAAAGTTGTGGGTTATTTTTTTTTCATCTTAATTTTTATATTGGTTTCTCTTGTTCTACGTTTAGGACTCTCCAGTCCCTTTACAAACAGACCTCTTGTTAGATCTGTAGTTTATAAAATCCTGTGTTCTCCGTGTGTTCTGCACAGCTTCGATTATGAGAACACGGGCTACCAGGCTGCTGATCTGATAAAGATGGATTTTCTTCTGAATGGACAGCCAGTGGAAGAACTCACCACAATTGTACACAGGTAGGTTTTAATTAACCAGATGTGTTTGTGTTTGTCATATTTCCTCTCTCCTGTGGCTTAGCATTAATGTTGCTGTCAAGGTTACACGATATGGTCCTTGATCACTGTTGCAGTTACCCTGATCCCACGAAGCATGAAACATATTCGATTCTGGAGATTGCATAAAAATTTGCCTCTTGGCAGCTGGTGTTAACATGACTTTACACACCGGACAAATACTTCATTTTATGTCTGACAAGGACAGGAGAGCAACTTTACAGAAAAAAGTGATGACGCTGAGCAGATCAGTGTTTATCATCCACTCTACTGAAGTTCAAGGGCGCTTTGCTTCACCAGCGAAGGCCATCTATCTCAGACCGTTCATTCAGCGCCGTGCTGACCTGAATCAAGCCAAGCTTCTATCAGTTACTGTAATTAATGAGAAGCACTAATCTCAGAATGAAAACATATTTTTAGGGAGTACATTGGCTCCAAATCCGCTTTAAGTTGAGTTATTTAGTGTAATTTGTAAAAGAAAGCAAGGTTTTATGTGTCATGTCATAATAAAAAGGAAACATCTGGCCCTGACCAGGTTGTAAATTTGAAGTAAATAAAATAGATGAACAACAAAACATGGCATGTTACGCCATGTCATTATTTATTTAACAAAATGCAGAAGGATTGTATGAAAATACAGCAGAAAGGTGCTTTTAAACAAATACACATCAGCAAGTGTGAATTCCCTTTACAAAAGCAGCAGCTTGGACCGTTTCCAGGTCTGGAGCATTCAGATATGTGTTAACACAATGAGCTCGTTTACATGACCATCAAAATCAGATAACTGTAATAATCTGATCTGACGCACCTACATGAACTTCTGAAATGTGATACACGAAAACCCATGTCTACATTTTCCAGTCCATTATCAGATTTTTTTCAGAGTACGTGTATGGTGACGTCACTTCCTGTTACTTTCAAACCATCTGGTCTTTATTGAACACGGCAGTACCCACGGCCTTAGCATTAGCTGCTAATCTGGGAGCTAATAAGCCACTAAATAGACTACATGTGAATGTTTTACTTTGTTTATGCTGCTGCACACCGCCGTGTTTTACCTCTGGCTTCTGCTCGTGTTGTGACGGCGTCGCCTCCATCTTTTTAACAGAAGATGTTGAAAAGACGGAAGTGACGCAGTTTTTTGCACATGCCCAGATGTAAAATTTTGCTGTCTATATGACCACTTGGATGATGTGATAACCCCTGAAATCAGATAATGATCAGAATTTTAGTGTGCATGTAAACAGTCTCAGTGCCAAGGAGGAAAGACATCAGCTATAGTCTTAGTCCATGCAGTGATGTGAGCAACTATTAGAAGAGAAAGAAGACTCTCCAGGCCTCAGTTAGCATGTTAAATGTTAAAGCTCAGGACAGAACAATTAGAAAAAGACTTGTTTGGAAGTTTTCTCTCTAAAAAGAACATGGTAGCACAGCTTACGTTAGCAAAGTTACATTTAACCGCACGACTTCTTTTTTTGGCTAGATGAGACCAAAGCGGGAATGTTTGGTCAGAATGTACAGCAGCATGTTTGGAGAAAACACAGAATATCGGCTCAGACACTTCATACCAACTGTGAAGCACAATGGAGGAGGGCTGAGGATTTAGGCTTGCTAGGGTACGTTTTACAGTTGCTTTAGACAAATGTGTATTCTTTACAGGGACCGTGCATACAGTTCTGGGAAGGCCATGTGTGAGCGGCTGAAGGACTCCATTCCTAGGCAGATGTTTGAGATTGCCATCCAGGCAGCCATTGGAAGTAAGGTCATCGCAAGAGAAACGTAAGTATGAGATTTGCACTAAGTTGCTGGAATTGTTAGAAATGTATGAAATCCAAAATGGTACAATCATACTGTCTGTGCCTCTTTCAGAATAAAGGCGTATAGAAAAAATGTTCTTGCAAAATGTGTAAGTCAACTTTTTTTTCTTCCCTCTTGCTGAAAAATTCCTTAGAAAATAAACAATTTATTTGTTGTAGTAAAGCTTCTTGGTAGTGAATCTTATTTCGTTGGAAAGCTTGTCATTATGGGAGAAAATCTTAGTGCAGAGAGATGTTGAGAGCAATCCTTTATGTCCTCAGCGTGGGACTGAACTCTTGGCCAAGATGGAAACTCAGGTCTCCACAGAGCAGGGTTTACCTCCAGAGAACGGAACAGCCTGCCAGCAGTCCTGACCTCAACCCCACTGAAAATGTGTCGACCAGTGACCAACACTACCTCATTGGCTGACTGGTGACAAATAGGGATGTCACTATTACTCAACCTCACTATTAATTGTGGGTGGAGTGGTAACCTAGTGGTTACAGAGGTGGGCTTGGGTCTGGAGGACCAGGGTTCATGTCCCCAGGCTGGCAACAGAGGTGAATCACTGTGAACCTGTGGATATCAGAGGATTAATTTTGGTTTGTTTCATGAGATGTATACTCACAGTTAAAGATTTCTTGTTTTATTAAACCCCACAATTAAGTGCACACATCGCCCAATATTACCACTTTCCATAAAAGTTATATGTGAACCGTATCAGCAGATGAGCTCAACTCAGAGACCAAAAGAAAAGTTACATCCTCATGTTCTTGCTTCTGTTTTTGTCCCGTGTTGGTGCCAGAAGAGGCATGTTAGAGACCAAGGATTCATTAAGTAAATACGTTTCACCACCAGCTTTCTGCAACAAAGTGAGGGTAAATGTTCAGTTACTGGGTTTAATGAGCTTAATGTAACATTGAGATTAAACGTCATCGTTTCATCTGTAATTTTGTCATTGTGTATGACTTGGGTTGGGCTTACGTGATAACATTAGATGGTTAAAAAAATAATAATTTTGCTGTCCAAACATGATCGAATGCGTCAGCATAATGCTTTCTATTGTCAATAGTGTGCAACGTCCTGTGCATTATGTATGTCTCAAACCGCAGCTAATTTGCTTAAGGACAGCCGGAAGTCGAAGCTAAAATGTTTGTCCTGGGTTTTTCAATTCACAACTCAGGTCAAAAAAACAATGTTAAAAACACTCCAAGTCCAGGTAGAGGTCCTGTAGCCCTTTCAGTCTGTTTTCCCTGAGAAAAAATCCAGAGTAGATAAGTAGGATTTATTTATTCTGTACACATCCAAGAGGATTTATTTGGAATGAGACTTCTTTGTTACTTTACTTTGTTTTCATATAAGTTAGCTATATATGTTTGCATCAGAAGATAGAAATAAATCAAACCTGGACCTATAAGGAGCGTTGATGTGATTTTACACCTTTATAGTGTTTTTGTGGCTGTGTATGGTTCTTCCACCGGCTACTGAAGTCCCTATTTGCCAAATTAAATAGTGTAAAATGACTAATGTCTTCAATCATCCGATTCAGTAAACGACACCAAATGAGTCAACTGCAGAATCAGAAGCTTTGGCAAGTTTTTCATGGGCACAACCCACATCCTCAACTCTGCTGCTCATCCCACAGATGCATTTTCCTTACAAATACAGGGAAATAAACAGGCTTTCCAACTGTATAGGATTTACTGCCGAGACGTATTATGGCAACAGAGAAATAATCAACCAAATACAAATTCCCTTAATTTTTTGCAAAGTTTTCAAAACATCAGGTGTCCTGACTTTGTTTTATTTTGTTTGTTTTTCTTGCTAGTATGGAGGTGACATAACACGGAAGATGAAGCTACTGAAGAAACAGGCAGAGGGTAAAAAGAAGATGAGGCGCATCGGCAATGTGGAAGTTCCCAAAGACGCCTTCATTAATGTACTGAAGAGGAAAGAAAAATAGTGATACTATGTGTGCTTTATTACTACATATATTATATATGGAGCCAGTCATTGCTACATTTTCTTTGAATAAAGCTCCAACTGTGATGCTGATGTGTCATTACTTCTCTTCTCATATTTAAAATGTTGGCAGTTCTAACAAAAATAAAAAATATTGGAAAAAAAACATGAATTAAACCCAGCTGTATTCAGTAGATCAACTTATGTGATTATTTTATATTGCGGACTGCATGTATGGATTCGTGAACATAAAGTACTTAATAAGACACATCATAGTTCGAAAACAACACAAAAGATTAGATGTTCTTGCAAACTATATTCATAACAAGGTTTTCAAAGACAATGAGCAGAAGGTGAGGGAGGAAAGGGAAGTACATACCAGGAATCTGTAATTATTGTCCTGCTTTAACAGCAATTTTCCAGTCTGTGATCAATAAAGTACGTCTGAATTTAATGGGATGTTCTCAAATTGATTGAAAGTAGAAGAAAATATTTTAAAATATAGATTGTATGTGAAGCAATACTATGATGTGAAAATTATTTTGTGGTTTGAATGCAAACTATGACAATCACTGAATATTTCAGGTATTAGTCTGTAAAAAGTTATTCAGATTGTAAACTTATCAGTGAACCAGGTTTTCAGGGCAACATACAAAAAGAAAAACTGTGAAGGATATGCCTTTGACTCATGGATTTCAGTTTACATTAAGGATGATGAGACGTTAAAGGCAAGAAGAAATAAAAAGTTGACATCCATTCATCTGTCTGACATTATTCTTTACGATGTTCCTCCAGTAGATGGCAGCAGCAGCTCAGACCTGGAACGCTTAGAAACAGGTTAACTCCGTTCTGTGCTAATTTCCAGCCAGTCTCAGGCCACAGTAATGTCAGATTTATATTAAACCACTTAGACTGGTCCCAGCAGAAGGAGCTACCTGAAGATGGGATCTTATTATCACTCAGCCTTTTCTGTCGCACACATCAGTTGGCATTTGCTGCAATAAAAGGAAGGATGAAAACTTTGACACATTGAAATTAATGAGTGTGAAATCCATTAAAGAAATAATCCTTTCAGTGTAGACTGTCGGACCAATGTGTAGAATAGCAAATCTCAACCAGTACAAGCTTAACCCATGTTCAAAAACGCTGAACATGGATTCATGAACACACAATGTTGTGATTTGAAAATCTCCTAAACCCTTATTTTATCCCCAATAGAGCACAAACAAGACATCACATGTTGAAACTGAGACATTTTATCTTTTAACTGAAAATATGAGCTCATTTTTAAACTGATGGCAGCAACATGTCTGTAGAAAGTAGTTCTAGGGTGATGTTCTTTTCTTTAAGCAGCATCTCCTCTTCTTTTAGCAACTGTCTGAACATCTGGGAAGTAAGGAGATCAATTGCTGGAGTTTTAGGAGAGAATTGCCCACGCTATAGGCAGGAATGCAACCCCATACCATCAGAAATGGTATGGGGTTGCATTTGTGCTGCAGGGATGGTATGGTGTTATGCAGGCTTTTCAACTGTCCATGGATAAGCTGGATGCTCCCTCTTCTCTTTACTCTGCAGGTAATTGCATCCATGTTTTTCAAAAAGACTTTCACATTTTGATCCATCTGATCACAGAACAGTTTTCCACTTTGCCTCAGACCCTTTTAAATGAGCTTTGGTCCAGCGAAGATGGCAGTGTTTCTGGATCCTGTTCACATGGGGCTTCTTTGTATGATAGAGCTTTAACCTGCATCAGTAGATTGCATGGTGAACTGTCTTCACAGACATGCCCCCCATCATTTTTCATCACTCTTGATTTCCTGCAATAATTTCAAGTAAAGAATCATGCCTGCTTTTAGTGGAAGGGCTGAAGATGACGAGCATACAGTTTTGACATTCAGTCTTATCTTTGTACACAGATTGTTCCACAATTTCTGGACTCAAAATTTTAACTTGTGTTAAATTTGATGTCAGCAACATGTTTCAGAAGTCAGTATGGGGCAACAGAAGAATGGAAAGGTAAGGTGTGTTTTTCAGAAACAGCTGGAGAAGCATAATGAAGGTGGCAGGGAGTTCACTGATGTATTAAAGAACTTCACACTACTAAAACCTCTATATTATCTGTCAGGTGACCATGAGGTTGCCACCAGTAATAACTAGCACTCTTCAGTATGTTTAATAACTTGTTTATAACAACCAACCAACGCATTTGGCTGTATTTTCTTAACTCAAACGGAATTAATTTGTACCACCATTAAAACTAGATCATCGGCTGGTAAACTTCCAATCTGGTTTGTTTTTGTCGGTTATATAACTTGTAGAATACAGACCCAGAAACATAACATTGAAAATAAAAGCATATCAATCTATTTTGGTCGTACGCAATACCCGTAGTTCCATGCTAATAACACGGAAGTAGTAATAAGTTGTTGCAGAGCAACTAATATTAGTTATTTTATTGAAAATTAGGGGCTTAAATGTTTACCATGTCGGTAGTCTATCAATGACAAAGACAGCTGGCTTTGTAGTTTGAAGTTTAGCGATGTGTTTATGTGATGTATCGTCGCTTCGACGCCTCTTTATTTAGGAAACCTAAGAAGCGTCATGTCTCATGTTAGCTAGCAGTTTACTAGCATAACTTTCTCCTTCCTTAAAGTATCCGTAGACCATCACAATGAAATTACGTTCGTCTGTTTTTGCCTGCTTTATTTTAATATTAGAAGTGATTGGCATTGCTGTCTTCCTGCGGGGTTTTTTCCCTGTTCCTGTCAAGTCTTCTTTCTCATCCAAAAACAAGCTGTCAGATTTGCCGCTGGAGCCGCTGGCTGGTAAGCATCACCAGTCTGTCACTCTCATCTCTGACCGTGCTACGTTTATTTAAGCTTATCAATTATATTCTCACATCACAGGGCATCCTCCTAACTCATCTCGCCTGCCTCAGCCCCTTTTCAAAAGGGTGGTTATTATGTTGGTGGACGCGCTCCGTGAGGATTTTGTATTTGGGTCCAGCGGCAGTGTTTTTATGCCCTACACCAGGCATGTGGTGGAAAGGGGCTCATCGCACAGCTTAGTGGCCAAAGCGAGACCTCCCACAGTCACCATGCCCAGGATCAAGGTGAGATTTTAATTGTTTCTCAGCAACAATTCATTTAGCGGATTATCCGGGAACATTGTCATTGTGAGGAATATTTTCAAATATGACTTAAGTTGCTGTGTTTATAACTGGATGGTAGCATTGGGAAAGTATGGAGAGAACCAAAGCAGACACAGGAGAACATGCAAACTCCACACAGTGAGGCCTGGTTCAAATCTTTGACCTTCTTCATGTGAGGCTGCAGTGCTAACCATCACATCCACACATAGATACCAACAAATCAAAACAATGATGTTCACTAAAAGCACTGTCTCAACTCTCACTGACGTAGCACACGTGATGTGATCTACCAAACATGAAATTGATTGCATTTCTGTGTCTTTATTTAGCACTGGCACAGCTTTACACAGAAATGGCTGCAGTTTTGTTGCAGGGAGGAGGCATAGACACCTCAAAAGCAACTACAGAGACCACATGTTTTCTGTTTGTGTAAATTTCTTTGGAATACTAGAGGCAAAGATTATTGAAACATGGTTGTGTTGCTGTGCTGAATACTGCTATGCAGGGTGGTCTAGTGCTGCTGCACTCAGGGTCTGCTGGTATGGAGAGCCCTCACCCCATCTTCCATCCCTCTCTTAAGGGCATTAATGACCATCGTCAGTCCAGATACAGCACGACCAGCTGCTGAGTGCGTGCTGCAAGGCGCCCTCATCAGCACATACAGCGTGCACCTTGTGTGTAATAAAAGGTGCCACAAGAGGCTCATTTATTTGATCAGTATGTCTTAGGCTGGGCGATATGGCCTGAAATAAAATCTCAGAATTTTTTCAGACCAAATCCTATTTCTGATTTTAGTAGATTTTTTTTCCCGTTTCCTTCTTAAACACATAATAAATTTATTAAAAACAATAATAAATTTAAGCTTTTGCATGTAAAATGTGTTCATGTTTTATTTATTTATTTATATGAATGAATGAATAAAAAGTAAATGACATTAAAGCTTTTCCACCATATAGACGGCTTCATATCTTGCAGAGAATGCAACACAACTGCATCCATGATCTCTTTCCATCTGGATCCTTATCATACAGGATCCCCTGTGGAAATAAATCCCCTGATGTTGGTTGTCTTCTAACGAGAGTTTGCGGCCTGCGGTTGTCTTCTGCATCTCGTAGAGAGCAGCATTTATCACTGCAGCTATGTGCACGGCTTAATCGCAGGCGTGAGTGACGGCTTACTTCACTTTAAATCTGTTAGTGCTTTCAGATAAACACTGTTCTGGTGTGGAGGGAGGGCTGAGTCTGCTGCGAACTACGGAAGCCCAAGAAGAGCATTTGCAATGCATATAAAAGAGGAAAAAAATCCAGACTTTCATAAAAATAAATTATCATAAACACAAAATTTGATTAATCAATTTTATGGATTAATCGTCCAGCCCAAGCTGAAATTTTAATTTTTTCAATAGATCAATCAGCTGTAGCGCATCATGGAATGTTCCAGTATTCCAATCATCTGTCCTCCCAGTAAGTGAGCTGCACCAGTTGCTAAATACTGGTCAGAGGCATCTCCACCTGTCGCCCCCACCTGTCTTATTTGCAGGGTTTTATTATAAGAAGTTCTTTTGGAACTTGGTCTTATATCTTGTCACCTCCTCTTAATCCCAGCTAGTGTGTCTAGGGTTTCACCAGCTACATTTATTGTTTAGCAAACGCTCCCCACTGAAATCATTCTGGTGACTTTTAGATTTGTTTGCAGGAGCTCAGCAACATTTTTTATTTGCCTCGTCCACTAATATCTGTATCTCCAGCAGGTCAAATTTCATTTTGCGTTTGCGACCTTCCTGCTCTGCTTCTAAACTCTCCCTGGTGAAACTAACACATGCTAAATCCTGTTTTGAAACTGCTGTTTGCGCCTGTTATCAATTGCACCAACATCCTTAGTTGATCACCTGCAGATAATAAACAAACGTGGAATCTGTTGGATCTTAGTAAATCAGGGCCGCTGTCTCCGCTTTAGGAATAAATAAACCCTTCATGTTGCATTCACTGTCACATCCTGCTAACTGTACATATTGTAACATAATCCTGCTGTAAACATCTTTCAGTATTTATCATTTATTACATGCACTTCTACCTCTTTTTGTACTACCCAATGACCACCTTCAGTCCACAGGGAACTTTGTAATTACATTTATATTTATATCGTGTGTCATTTTTTCTTAGTATTATGTGTAACTTTTCGTATTTGTGTTGCTCGTTCTTTTGATCGTCCTCGTCTTCATGTCCCTTGTAGATGATGTAGAACAAAAGAGACTGTAAACTGGAGCCATATTCCTTGTATGTGTGGACATACTTAGCAAATAAAACCTGATTCTGATAAAAAAAATTGAACTAAAACCTTTTAAAAGCTTTATAAACTAATGAAATAACTTTAAAATCACGTTGGAAGCACACAGGAAGCAAAGGAAGAGATTTTAACGCTGGTGTGATATGAGCTGTATTTCTGGTCTTTATGAGCGTGGTAGTGATTTATGTTCTTTTTTAGGAAGACCAGAAAGAAGAGCATCACTTCTGCTGGAGATAAAATAATGGATCGGTGTCGCTGCATTGGCTTAAGATAAAGTTATCACATTTTAAGAATTTTTGGGGCAAAGCTCTAAAATAATCACGGCTAAATCATATGTTACTCACAAAATATTTTCAGGTGAATTCATAGAAAATGTAAAAAGTTCATGCTACACTGATTTTATGTCATGAATGTCGAGTCATTCCATGGTATTTTCTTCATCTCAAACTAGTGAAAGAAAAGCTAACGGTGGTGGGCATACCACAACATCATCATGTCAGTGTCTCAGTGACTTGTCATGTGTTTGGTGTCGTCTTGGTCTGATGATGTCAGAATGTGAACCGCATGACAAAGAGGACTGTTTATATACAAGCTGTTATTGAACTACAACATTTAGTGATTTATTCATGGTTCAGACACTTTTTTTTAGGTTTTATTTGGTCAGTTAATCATGTTGTTAGAGAAAGTCCAGTTAAGTTCACCTGTAAAGGTTAGAGTGTATTTTAGGTACATTCTGACATCATTTGTAGAGGTGTGTTTGTCTGGCTTCATGGTTGCTTGTGCAAATACATGGTGAGATTGTGAGGTGGTTGATTTTCCAGGCCAAAGAGCAGCTCAGACCTGTAAATATATGCTGTCGGTGGTGCGCATGGTTGAGGCGAGGAGAATGACATCTAACTGAAGTTGTCAGGTAAAGGAGGATATTCAGCTGAGGAGCAGGAAGGCAGAATAAAAGGCAATATTTATGCTGCATGGTGGTGGAAGGAATGGAGGATGAGCTGACAGCGTCAAGCTGCTATAACAAAAGAAGACTGGCACCACTAGTTCAGCCCTGAAGAACCCTGCTGCTGTCAGACAGTGTGGACAAAATCCTTCCCAATGATTTCTTATAAATGTGGTCAGAAAGTAGAATAGACTCCATGAGAATGCAGACTCGGCGCTGTGTTAGTGTCTGAGAGCATGGCTGGCGGTGGGAAAAGCAGGACAGAGATAAACATGGTGATGACTGAGGGAAGCTGCTGTGGTCTCTAATAACAACTGCAGAAAGAGTCGACCGTATGTTCAGCATGGGGAACAACTTGCTAGTGTTTTCACACTTAATTAGTATTGATAAAAATTCAATTAAGAATAAAATGTTGATGATGGTAAAGATAGTATTACATTTCTTTAAAAATGACAAAAAAAATTGGCAAAGGTAGGGCCAGCATTTGGTGGAAACATAAAAATATGTGTCCATCTTAGCTTGGATCAATGCCTTAGGCTTATGGTGGTGTAATGGGGGGGGGGGGGGGGGGGGTAATCTCTCTGCCCACTTTGGGCCCCTTAGTACCAACGTGTCCTGGTTTAACCAGCACAGCCTACCTGAGTATTGTTGCTGACCATGTCCATCCCTTTATGACCACAGTGGAGCATCTTCTGATGCTACTTCCAGCAGGATAATGCACCATGTCACAAAGCTCAGATCATCTCCACCTGCTTTCTAGAACATGACGATGAGTTCACTGGACTCCAACGGCCTCCACAGCCACCAGATCTCAGTCCAGTAGAGGAGCTTTGGGATGTGGTGGAACGGGAGATTCTCATCATGGATGCAGCCGACAAACCTGCAGCAACTGTGTGATGCTGTCATGTTGATATGGAGAAAACCTCTGAGGAAGGTTGAATCTATGACAGCAAAAATGAAGGACATTCTTAAGGACAAACTAACAATGTGTACCTAATAAAGTGGCATGTTTAGTCTTCTAAAAGCTTCCAGGTCAGCTTTTTCTGATTTGTTGGATCGTTCAGCAGCTGTTACACGTATTGAGATGGAGTCGTCACATCGAACTTCAGCAGAAACAAGCTGCTGCTTGTAAACCGATGTGATGATTTCAGACAGACTTTCACGTCTTTACATGGAAGATTAGATGCGTGCTGTCATGAAGTGGTGCCTGCTGTCGCTGATGTGGAGGAGGGGCGAGAATAGAGAGACAGATGTTTCACCGTAATCCAGGGGGTTTAGAGAAAGATGCTGTGCTAACGTAGGGAAAGGACATGCAGTCGTCCATTTCCCCTCAACCCTCCATGTCAGGATTTTCTTATCATTTATACACATGTCTACAGAACACCCCAACTTTTCTGGATCATTGTATCCTTCCTCAACACTGATCTTACTCTACAGTTTTAAAAGGATCAGAGAAAGTAGAAAACTTTCTATTTTCTATGATCAAATCCACAATACAACTGGGGAAAATAAAGCAAACAGGCAGTCCTGCAGAGCAGCCACTTCATCTTTCTACGTCTTTGGTTTTTTGCTTTTGAAGCAGGTTTGAAACCTAAATGAGGGACTAATAGATTACACTAGTTTAATATAATCATTTATTGCCACACTGTCACAGTTGCACTTTGTGGGCCTTAACTTGCTCAGTTTAACCTCAAAGTGATTCAAGAGTTCTGCTTTGCAAAGGACTTTGAAGCTAAATGAGTCCAGAGATTGTGGAGTGTTAGTCATACACCAGTAGGTGGCATTACAGACCAGCTGCCTACTACTACCGATACCTCTGCAATGCACCCAATTAACTGATATGACACAGCCAACTAACCTTAATCATAATCTGTCAATGACACAGCCATTAACATACATAGACATTATACCTACCACCATTACAGCGGTGTAATCATTTAACAGTCTCCATGGTGATGGCACAGCTGATTAACTGCCATGTTGGACTTTTAATTTGCAGTTTCTTCTCTCTGTATTTTAGACTGGCCATTGAACCAGCTGCCAGGCTCCTCCTGCTCAGTTTGATTGTACTAATTTAGGTGATTTTTTTTTAGAAACATTTACTAAAACAGAAAAGGAAAAAGAAACACCTCTCCATTCCTCTCATAAGTCCAATACTCTTATATGACCAGTTGAGCCATTCTCCGCTTGGCAGAGCAGTCAGGAATATTACTGAGGTGCTGGATTTGGACAATGAATTTAGTTGATCATAGGAGCAGTGATGCATTGTGGGTGTTTAAAAGGCTGGGATCTGCCTGGTTATGCAGCATAACTTCCATCTAGGGCCTGAGAAGAGATTTCTTTAGTTAATAATAGAAAATCTTCCTTTCAGAAGCAAACAGAAAGTACTCATGGAGTAAAATCTTATGCCAGGCTTGAGGACTTGAAACTTTTTGGCATCTTTGCAAGTTCTCATCACTATGCCAGAGAGTGTCTGTATACCCCACTGATAGTGTATTTGACATTTATTCAGTGGCACATTGCGGGCTTAGACACACACTGTGGGCCAGTAATTAGTATGTTGATGAGTCACTGATTCGTTTGGGTAGCTTTTCAATCTGTTTCTTTGGTATCTGGAGAAATTTTAGTTTTTTAACCCCTTTGAGCTGTATCGCCTTTATTGTTATCAGTTTCTCAGGAATGCTAGCGTGTAACTGTGATGGACAGCTTATCATATGGGTGATCTATGTAAGTTTTCCAGACATTTATATCCCGTCCAGGAGGTTTACAATCCAGCCACAAAATGTAGTGTTTAGTCAGAGAATATCTGGTAAATCCACAATGATTATGATAACAGCATTATTTATCACATTTTCATAATAAAGATCGCTATCACTACTATGTTGCTAAGAGACCTCTTTTTCTATTAAGCCATTTCCTCTCAAAAATTCCACCAATCAGAGAGCTTAAATTGACAGTAATGTCCAATCAGGAGCAGCCAAAGATCAACCAGTGAGCAGAAAGTTCTATGTGTGTGTGAAAAGAAGAAAAATAATGCTCCTCTATGGCTGGAATAAAACCAAGAAGACGTTTCTGATGCACGGTGGCGCCACAAAGCAGCTGAGCTGGAGTTGGTTTAGTGAGGATAGCAGGTAAATAGTAGCAGGAATAACTGGAAATGAGGAAAAAGGAATGAGGAAAGTTCTGTTAGTAATAAATTCTGCTTTCTTCTTCTGGTCGGCCTTAATGCTGCTATAGCTATTCATACATTCATTTTACATCATTTTAGCCTCACAATCGGACAGCTGAGGCTGTCCTAAAAATTAATGTGTGGATGTTGACTGGGATTACAAGGTTGACCAGAAATAGCAAAAATGGTTTGTGGTTTTAAGGGTTAAACTAGGATTTTTTTTCTAAGCTTTCAATTAGTTAAATTCTCTACATCCATGCAGGTGTTTCTAATTGGACTCCAGTAAATCTCCATTAATAAGCTGGGGACCTCCGTGCAGCTGAACGGGCAGAAAAAAGAAGCCGGCTTTTGCAGCAGAACTATCCGTCTTTTCCTGTAATGAGTACCTTCACTGGCAGAAGCTAAACAATCACCCAGGACAGAAGTAGTAAATAACTTGGCTCAGAAGCGAATTTCACAAGTTTTGTTTCAGAGTTTCTGCTGTGATTCCCAGTTGATGCTTTTTTCGTGTGTGAATGGGTGAACTTGACTAAATTCTCTTAACTCCAGATGTTCTGTTGAGTCTGTTAACTGATTGCTGTTGTTAAACTTGCATTAAAGAGTTGTTTTAACTGCCAGAAGAGAAGAATTAGTTCCCATACGTCAACATTTGCATCAATAAAGCACAATTGTCCTGGCTGGATTTGAAAATGTGAGTTTTTGTCACTTCTTGGAGCCTTTGCTTGTGGGGGTGTTAAAGCTTCAGTTCGGTGCTGTTTTTGTCAGTTGAAGAAGCAACCATGTTGTTAAAATGCAGTTAGACTGCTTCTCAGATGGTGCCCATGCAAACATTTCTGCAGTGTTTTGTTTGCAACTTAAAAAGCTGAAACACTGAAGATGTGAACTGGAAAACTGGGTTAGACACTGGCCACTGCTTGTACCAGGTTGGACCTCTTTTTCCTTCAGAACTGCCCTAATTCTTGGTGTCATATTCAACAAGGTGTCAGAAACCTTCCTCAGAGGTTTTCTCCATATTGACATGACAGCATCACACAGTTGCTGCAGGTTTGTCGGCTGCATCCATGATGAGAATCTCCCGTTCCACCACATCCCAAAGCTGCTCTACTGGACTGAGATCTGGTGGCTGTGGAGGCCGTTGGAGTCCAGTGAACTCATCGTCATGTTCTAGAAAGCAGGTGGAGATGATCTGAGCTTTGTGACATGGTGCATTATCCTGCTGGAAGTAGCATCAGAAGATGCTCCACTGTGGTCATAAAGGGATGGACATGGTCAGCAACAATACTCAGGTAGACTGTGGTGGTTAAACCAGACCATGTTGGTACTAAGGGGCCAAAAGTGTGCAGAGAAGTTATCCCCCCACCATTACACCAACAGCAGCCTGAAGCGTTGATCCAAGGCAGGATGGATCCATGTTTTCATGATATTTCCAAAAATCAGTAGTTTCTGAAATATTCAAACCAACAACCATGTCACGTTCAAAGCCACTTAAATCCCCTTTCCTCCTCATTTTGATGCTCAGTTAGAACTTCAAAAGTCGCCTTCATCATGTCTACATGACTGGATGTGTTAAGCTGCTGCCATGTGATTAACTGATTAAATATTTGTCTTAACAAGCAGTCGTGTCTCTAATAAACAAAACTCAGGGCTTCTTCACAGATCAAGGCTTCATACTTTCTGCTCAGTGATGCACCAGACTTTCCACAATAGCCTAAGTTTTCCTCATCAGTTAAATGGAGACGATTGTTATTATTATTTTTTTTTTAATTAATTTATTTTAGATTTAATGATGAAATCAGTAGAAATGGTGTCATCCATCTACCTGATTCAGCTGTCAGTTTTCATTTGTGGCAGGAAGATCAACATCATGACCAATCATTTCAAAGGAAAAAAAAAGAAAGAAAAAATAACTTTGTTTTATAAAAGATAATTCATTATGAAAAACTGATATGCCATAGCATGAATGTTAATTAGCCGGATTAATATGATGAAACTTTTAAGGTTGCACAACACCATTAAAAGACAATTATTGTTCAAAGGACAATGACAGAAACATGTCCCTCCGCAGGCTCTCACCACTGGCAGTATCCCAGGCTTCATTGATGTGGTAATGAACCTCAATTCTCCTGCGCTGCTGGAAGACAACCTCATTTGGCAGGCCAAGACGGCAGGAAAGAGGATCGTCTTCTACGGGGATGACACCTGGGTGCGCCTCTTCCCAAAACACTTCATGGAGTATGACGGCACGACCTCGTTTTTTGTTTCTGACTACACCGAGGTATGCGAGCCAGACTTGGGCTGTACACAAAACAACCATATGAGTGATGTGTTTTTCAGTCAGGGATTAGAGCACTGGGTGGCTTATGTGAGGCTGAATTTTTAGAAACGATTCATCAAAAAAAGATAAAAGACATGGAAGAAACCTTGTTTTCTGCTAGAAACTGAGGTTTAAAAGTGTTCTGGCATATGGCCTGCAGCTTGAAGTGACGAGAACACAGCTGTCACAGCTGAAGAGGCTCCAGAAAGTTTCCATGTTTAAAAACTGAAGTCAGACCTTTCTAAGCATAAAAATACCTCAATTCAATTAATAAGCACTAATAATTGCCTGCATTACGCTATAATATGGTTCAAGGTAAGCAGAGCCGACACAAGCCTTTATGGGGCCTCAAGCAGAAATTAATTTCCGCCCCCCACTTCCTCCTTTTTTACACTGTAAATATAACACACACATTAATTTACATCATTTGTAGCTGGCCACTTTGGCTGGGGTTTTTAACCTTAATGTGGTGGTGGTTTATTAATTTGTACGTGTAGATTTGCAGTAATGATGCTTGTTTGTTTATAAGTTTGTATTTGAAAGTAAGAAAAAACATCAGCAGACAAGACACGTTTAGAGTAAACGAGAGAGGTACAAAAGTGTGCAATAACTCAGTCTTTTACTTCAAAGTGTAGCCAACTTGTCCCTGACCTCCTAAGGCCCATTTATGCTCGAGGCAGAAGACGAATACGCAGACATATGGATGTTTTCGTCTGTCTTCTGTGTCGGTTATGTGTGTAATTTGGTCCGTTTTCAGAGAGCTTAGCTATCCGTCGCTTATTCAGAAAACAGCAAAACCACCGGAAATCGCGGAGGCAGTGCTGAGCAGAATAGCTGACATGCAACCAGGGAAAGAAACAAACTAGAGAAGAAGAAGAGGAACAGAACAACCATTAAAACGCAAAACACACTTAGAAGTATGAGGACAAGGATGTATGACAAGGTCTGAAACGGACTTCACTATTTACGTATGTAAGGGAGCATAAATGGGAATTTATGTTAGTGAACCTCAATAATTTTCCAGCACTTTGCTGCACAAAAAAAATAAATAAATAAAAAAGAGCATGCAGCGTATGACAGGAAGTGATTAAACTGGTATTATTTGCATGCCAGCCATGACTTTACCATGGTTAGCATGCAACCATGATTAAAATAGTATAAAATCTAGTTATTAGTGCGTATTACATTTTTGGGCAGTAATGATCAAGGATCAGTTTAATGCAGACATTCTGTGCTGAATATGCTTCATGCATGTCTGGAAACTAGTTAGTTGCTGCGTTAACCCCCTAACGCCTAAATTTATTTACAATGACAAAAGCAAAATAAAAACAAAAAAAAAAAAGAAAAAGACTAGAATACAATAGACTACAATTAAGCATTAAATAAATTACTATCAATAAATAGTATTAACAAAGTTAAATTAAAAATAAACAAACTGATTAAATCAATAAAATAAAAAAAAATTCAAAAGACGACAAGACACTAAGCATCAAGAGGTTAATCATGTCCAATGCAATTTTTATCCTTTGTTTTGCGGTAGGTTGACAACAATGTCACCCGTCACCTGGACAGCACCCTGAAGAGAGACGACTGGGACATATTGATCCTCCACTACCTGGGCCTGGACCATATCGGTCATATCAGCGGACCTCACAGTTCACTCATCCAGCCCAAGCTGCTGGAGATGGACGACATCCTGAAGAAGATCCACAGCGCTCTTATTACAAAGGTCATTACATGATTTCATTATCATTATTACACAATATTACATCTGGATCCATTTCTTACTTCTTTTCCTGCAAAGGTTTGATTCTGTAGAGCTGCAGTAGAGGTTTATACTGATTACATGGTTAACAGGTAGCACTTGTACACCTCCGAGCTGTAGCATGTTAGCAAACACAGACATAAATGACCAACCTTTTCTTTCTGGATGGGCATTTAAAGCAACAAGAATTTTCTCAGCCATCCTTTGAGTTCGCCCTCTCTGGCTTGTGTTTGGTGTTGGCTGACATTCTGCACCAGTATGCCTCTCTAGGATGGCTTTGGTCGTAGGAGATTTATGATCT
Organism: Melanotaenia boesemani; assembly: GCF_017639745.1. Classification (NCBI taxonomy): domain Eukaryota; kingdom Metazoa; phylum Chordata; class Actinopteri; order Atheriniformes; family Melanotaeniidae; genus Melanotaenia; species Melanotaenia boesemani. The sequence continues at coordinate 34,697,335 of NC_055688.1, read as the reverse complement.
TTTAGCTCTCCCTGCAGAGGTTGCTCTGGACTTCATTTCCATTTTTCTTGAAGCAGTTCCACACAGAACGTTTTCTGGCTGTTGTTTTGGACCCTGCACATTTCTTACATTTGTACATTCAGCAACAGCCTACCAGACGGGAGTTGAGTCTGGGCTGGCTGCTTCGAGGCGCTGTAGCCTCTGTATGAGATGCAGCTGCTCAACCTGTTTAAAATTTGGAATAAAAGTTTAAAATTTGGTAAAAATTAAATATTCTATTGCAAAATAGTTTAACCCTACATACTGTTTATATTTTGTGCCTTCTTAGAATGGTACGGGTCAGTTGTGACCCAGGCTAACAGTTCCTTCGTAGTACGTGTCTGTATAAAATTCTTAAACTCCAGAGCTATTTAAAGTGTCTGAACAGCTTTTGTCACACACATCAATGTATTAATAAATCTTTATTAAAGTTTCAGAGAGCAGGGAGAGTGTATATTTCAGTTTTTACAACACTTGTTTTTGGAGAAAAATATGTACTCTTACATGATATCGTCCTTCTTTACAAAAAAAACCCCATAAAATCTATAAAAACATATATATTTTACTTAATTTAATAATTACATGAACTTTCTAGAAATGTTCAAATTAACGGTTATAAAATAACCCTGTTGAGCCTTTGCAATCAAACACTGTCTTCACTGCTGTAGCATAAGAAATCATAATCATCTTTTTTATTTTCTTGGCTCTAGTGGTCTTTATTTTATAGTTAGTGTAGAAAAGGGGTTCAGAGAGAGGGTTAGACAGGCAGCAGAGGGCCTCAGATGGGGTCAAGCACCTTGTTGAAGAGCTGCAGCCTCCATACACGAGGCAACGGTTCAACCAGTGAAGCTAAACACCACAGCAAAATTATCAATATTAATTTAACATTTTTCACTTAAACACAAAACCTTAAATAATAAAATGTTTATTATAAACTACTTTCTGCTATTTTTCCAGCATTTTGAAGGACAGAAGTTACATCTCCTTCTCTTCTGTCCCCTTGTGTTGGCTTATTGTGTGAAGACCAACAAATAGTTTTTTTCTTCCATGTTGTCCCCCTGCTCTGACACATTTCTCTCCAAATCACTCCCAACCTCTTCCTCCTCTCGAAGGATCAGACCAAGGGCATGTTGCACATTATGTCTGGCTGCCATGATGTCCGTCACTGAACTGACAGCTTATGTACTTTTAAGATGTTATGAGTCCCTACCACCACCCTTCCAACCCAAATTTGTTCATTTGTACTTTATTTTTTTACCTTGCAGGTGTTTGCAGGCACAGATCTTGTGTCTGTGTCATGGCACCGTCTGACCTCTGCATGACTTCTGTTCCCTTTCTATAACATATATTACCACACCTCTGCTGTTTCACTACTTTATGTTTCCTGGTTTCCCCCATGTCTCTTGAATGACCTGCAGGTGTCTGATTCTGTGTGACGAAGCAGCAGTTCGTTAGATTGTTGGTTGTTTGTTCAGGCACATTTGCACTTTAATTCACATTTTGCACTTTAAGCATAGTTGAACACAAATGTTTGATTATTTATTGGTCTTCATTGAAACAATGACGTATCTGATTCCATCTTCCAGATACCTGCGAAAGAGAAAGGCGTCAGTAATGTTTTGTTGGTTTAAGTTAATAGTTAATAGTGAAGTGGTCTGTTAGCTCACCTGACTGGTGTCCTCTCCAGGGTGTTCGAGTAAATGCTTCCCCGGGGGCCTGAACGCTGTTTTAAGGTTCCGGCAGAGACCATGAGATAGGTGGGTGGGGGTGAGATTATTTGTACTTGGGTTTTAGGTGTTGGAGACAACTTTACTCTGTGTTATAGAATTATTTGGGTAGGTAGGTTATAGTTATTTTTTAGAGCTCGTATAGAGTAGAGTTTGTTTTATGACCTGAGAAACACGGCTGTTAGCAGGAAATAGTTTAGCCCAATAAGCAGCAGAGGAGGTAAATTGTGCTTGTTTGCTCATTTGAGGGCTGCTGCTGGTGGAGGCCGGGCTGCTCCACAATAGGATGGTGTGAGTCCCCTGCTCCAATTTATATTTAATAAATAAAATAACTTTGTACTGGATTTCATTGCTTCACTGTTTCCAGCCGCTCACACAGGTCATCTGGTCACACGACACAAATTTACTCTAAGCAATTTAATGTTTTCCAAAAGGTAAAAAAAAACTAAGAAAATCAACATGTGTAACAAAAACATTACATTTTTTCTGCATGTCTGCAAAAGAAATATAAAATACACATATAGTTTAATTTGTTACAGCTTTCATCTGTTGTTGACCCATCATGCTTTGTTCTCTTAAACTTTATTGTTTTTTTTCAAACACAAAGAGACAAAGTAACATCCAGATACTTTCACACCAGCACCCGTGTCTTTGCACAGTGAAGACAAGAAACGTCATAAACACATTACACAGGAAATTGAATAAATTAGGCAGTGTGGATAAAATTACATTTATGCCCTATTTAAACATTGTGGGGATAAGGACCGTTGCTATGGAAATGTCGTCTCAAAATTCTGGAAAAGTTGGGAAGTTTATAAATACTATGTGTTGACTTTCATATTTACATATCAGACAAGATATCAAAATTCAACAGAGATCGATTTACTAAGAACAACCCTTAATTTAGCACCTTTTAAATTTTCTCAGCTAAAATCTAATAAACTCAACATTATATTTTCAATTTTAACATACAATTAAAAAAAAGATTATGAGTTATTTAATAAGAAAAACATGCTAAAGACAAAAAAATATTAAATGATAATCAAAAATTGGTACATTAATAAGGTATCAGTTTTCAGTCTTTTGATTGCTCAGATAATTTCTGCTGTTTCCAGCATTTATTATGTTATCTGCTGCTGAGATGCCAGAGATTTAATAAACTGTTAAGCTTCTCGGTTATCTTTAATTTTGTCTTGATTAATGTGCAGAACTTGTGCCGTTGTTTTGTTTTTTTCCCTCGTGGTCTGACAGCTGTGCACGCATATTGTTTTGTGCACCGTGTGTGTGCAGCTAAAGGGAATCGTCTCGTCATTCGGCTGTGTAGCTTGTACTTTAATCGTCTAGTGATGTCCCTGCTCTTTCTCTTCCCTTCCTTTTGTGCATCTGCAGTTGCAGAAAGAACGGTTCTACAGTCACATACTGTTGTAAATATTCCGCTGTAAAAAGATAAAATCGGGCATGTCGTAGATGTGTGAATGCAACCACATCCTAAAAGCTGATGCTTAAACCTGCCAGTGCAGGCTCATGCTGGTGTCTGTGTTGTGGGCAGCTGCTTTGTTTTAGAAAGTCTTGGTCAACAAGTTCAGGTCAAAGTTGGGATGGGATGGGTTGGTATGCATTTTTTTTTTTAGGCAAAACTGGGAAGGGTCCCAGAATATCCCATCCAAACAGAGCTGTCATACTTTTTTGGGACCCTTACTGATCCGGTCCTGAAGGGCAGAGCTGGACACACTGCAGTCATTTTGGTTGAAAGCTTCATGGTTAAAAAGACGGTGGATTTTTTGTTGTTGTTCAATTTGCTTCTGCATCAAATTTAAAATTCTTCTCCTAACCATCAACACCTTCCACAATCGTGCTGCCCCACACCTCGCCGAAGTATGTAAAATACACACAATCAACACTCAGGACTTCCTCTGCTTTTCTCATTTAAACATGAAACTGTTTAAGTTACTATAACGCTTACTGTATTGTCTTTCATTATTATTATTATTATTATTATTATTATTATTATTATTATTAATATTGTCTCATTTGTGTCATTGTTGTTTTTTAAGGTAACATTGAGAGCTTTGAACAACGCCTATAAATAAAATTTTTCATTTTATAATTATTATTATGACATCACACTATTACATAACTGAGAAATCTATCACTGTCTGGCTTTATCACCTACTAGGTAATGTTAGGTTTGGCTGTGGAAACAGATCAGGGTTTACTGACCCTAACCACCCAGGCCTCAGCCAGAATAGAACATAATGTCTTTATTGTCCTTGTTAGTACTACAATATTTAAAAGTGCCACCCAAGCAATATATTATGTATAAAATGAATAAAAAATGTATAAATAAAAAATCTTTTATCTGAGCTGTTTTGATGACCCTCTGCAGCACCTTCCTCTGAGCTACTGCCGGCTGCTGTACTACACAAATACCTTCTTGATGGAGCACCGATAGGACACCAGCAGTGTCTGTGAAATGTTGTTGCTCCTGCCTTTTTCAGCAGCTAAGACGTGTTCATGCTCCAGGTTTGGTCCTCCTCAATGTGGACCCCTAAGAAGTGGAAGTCCGCCACCCTCTCCACCCAGTCCCCGTCTCTTCCTCCTGAAGTCAATAACGACCTCCTTGGTTTTTGAGGTGTTGAGCAGCAGATTGTTGTCTCTACACCTCACAGTCAGTCGCTCCACCTCGTCCCTGTAGGCGGCCTCATCCCTGTTTGAGATGAGTCCCACCGCCGTGGTATCATCTGCAAATTTGACAATGATGTTACTGTGGTGGGTGGGGGTACAGCCATGGGTGTAGAACAGGGGCTCAGCACACAGCCTTTTTAAAAGAAAAAAATGCCTAATTTTATTTTTAGTTTTTTTTATTTAAAAACAAAAATAAAACTTTTTTTAAATTCTCACCTTTAATAATACTTTAATTCTCACCTTGGCTTTTACACACACTCTGGCCAAAGAGGCTGCAGCTGCCCAGCAGGGTCCTGCAGGACATCTTAGTGAAGCCTCTGCAGAGACGCCTCTGATCAGTTCATGCTATTTACATGCTTGAAGGTGTGATCTCATCATGTCAGGGTGTTTCACTCTCTGCACAAGCTGGCTGTTGTGTGCTGCTGCATCAAACGCTGGCTCCAGCTGCAGCAGGGAAAAGGGAAAGGCAGCATTTAAATTTTGGGCCTGAAAGCTCCATTTGTAATGAGATGTGAGTTGCCTGTTTCAGTCGGCTCATATTGGTTGCAGAGAAAAGCTGGACCTGCCGAGCAGAGATGCAACAAGTTCCATTAAAACAAGATTGAAAAGCGGGACCTCCCGGTCACAAGGACCTCAGTCAGACCTTTGTGTTAATGGAGAGCACATGGCCTCAATCTCCTTTTCTTGATATTTTAAATTTTAAAGCTGCTTTTTGATTTGCTGTTTGAAGCCTGAAACTTAAATCTGACCAGCATAGAATAAGAAAGTAACCTGAATAATCCTGTACAAGAGACAAATCAAAGAGATTTCTGGCTATTATCTCTCTGTTAATTATTATTAATTTTTCTATACAGACTTTAATGTTTGCATAATAGAAATGTGATGATTGTTATATATTTTCATGCATTTGAGTATTAAGTGTTAAAAGAAGCATATTATGTTTCTCACCATCTCCAGTTGTCTTATGCTATTTATGAGCAGGAAAAACAGGCTCAGCTCATAATCTGCAAAAGTTGTCGTGGCTCAGAAAGTTTGAGAACCACTGCTCTAAAATAACTCTCACCTCGATAATATTGCTGCTGGAGTTGAACTATAGCCTAAACCTTTGGTTCCCAACTTATTTTCTTTGAAGACCTCCTTTATGCATTTAACAAAAAAGTGAAGTCCTGTCCTTCAATAACACCAAAGTTAAGGTAACTATCATCATAGCCGTACTATTTTTAACAATTAGATAACAACAGATGTGATTGTGTTTCTCAGACATGTTTCATTAATGAATTGTTGCAGGAAAGGTTGGCAGGATAGACATGAATGACTCCACTACTAGCTCCACCAGCTCACTGCCCTCACTAAACCACACAGTACATGGACCAAAACTGAGGCGCAAGGTGCGGCCTACTAAGTACCTTTTTATTTTATTTTTGACCAACTATTTAACGAATTGGCTCGAATTAAATGTCTGTAAAGTGCCCTGAGATGACATTGTTGTGACTTGGCACTATAAAAATAAAGCTGAATTGAATGTTTTAAAATGTTGTAGAGCATATTTGCATGACCAGTTTATTCACTTTGAATCTGGTTTCAAAAGGTTATGTTTTTTTTTAGGCTCGCTAAACCCCAGTCCCATGTCAACTAAATGTCCAATGAAAAATTTAAGCCGATCCAACTTAACTTGTCTCTGTGTGGACGTAGGTCTTATTATATTAACAGTGGCTCTGTACCGCCTGGTCTTGTTTGGGGACCCCTTTGGACCCCAGGTTGGGAACCACTGGCCTAAACTAACCTTCGCCTGGAGTCTTCATAAACGTACAATATTAGCGCTATCTGTCTAGCAACACTTTAGATTAATCTTAACCTGAGCATTAATATGAAGATAAATGTATGAAAATGATCAGAATGCAAGTTTCTCTCATACAAGTTATTTAACAGGTCTTGTTTGTAACATGCTTCAGGCAGTTACCACTAGAATATAGTTCCATTCTAACCCTTTTTAAAGCCCCATACTGAACTCGGGTAGATTTTTGCACCCCCTAACAACAGCTAATGCAGCCTCCATCTTGCATCCTGTCTCCTCTCTGAACTCTCTGTCCAGTAAAAATCAGTCTCATAGTGACTCGTTTTATCTCTTGTTCTGTCTTTTTCTCTATTTCTTTTCCTCCAATAATTTCCTCATGAGTTTCTTTGCTCAGTCAGCCATGGTGCATGTCAAAATCACCAATGTGTTGATATCCAGTTGCTAGCAAATGACACGGTGCCATAAAGCAAAATGCTGCAAAATGATGTACCAGGATGGAAAAAAACTTGTGAACAGTGGTTTCTCAGCCTCAGGATGCTGCAGGGCAACGACAGCTACAGGAATGTACATAGTAAATGTCCCTGTGCCATCAAAATGAGTCAGTCATGAGTCAGACGCATGTTTTTAAAGTCTGATATTATGTAGTGTTGCTTTTACACTGTAGAAACAACCTGTTCAGAACAGCCTGCAGCAAGTGGAGGACCTCAGAGGGTAGAGGTCAAACAGTGGATAGAAAAAGGATGTCCTCTTTAGGGTTGCTTCTGTAAATCTCGCATTTGTAATGCCCCTGTAGCTGGCGGAGGTTTGATGTGTCACCTTCATGCTTTAGTAACTTTAGTTCTGGGTGTTAACAACTGGGTAGGATGGAGTGGGAGACTGACAGGTGGACTGGGTCTGTATCTGCCCCATCAGCTGTGGGTAGTGAAGGAAAGAATGTAATTACGAATACAAGCAGTTGAAGGAAGCTTCCTCCAAAGCCTGTCTAGCCTCACACACTGGGGATATAGTGAGACACTCATTCTTCCAGTGGAGGCTCAGAGTAGAGTCGCTGCTCCTCCTCATCAGAAGGAGCCAGCGGAGGTGGTTTAGACGTCTGGCCAGGATACCTCACTTTCACCTCTCTGGGGAGGTGTTTCGGGTAGGTCTTTACTTGAGGAGGCTTTGGGCGAATTCCATGACCTGCTGGGGGGGATTTTATCTCTTTGCTGGTTTTGGAATGCCCTGAGGGTTCCCTCCAGAGGGGCTGGGGGAAGCAACTGGGGAGGATCTTTGGAGTGAAATTAGTCTCAAAGCTTGGGGTACTTTCAGATGTGTATTTGAATTTACACACAAATATGAAACCATTTGAAAGCATGAAAAATAATTGACAGTAATCGCACCAAGAAAGTCTGTAATCGTGATCTTTTTTCATATACTTACTGTTTATACATTTTCCCATCCACTTATACATATTTATTATCTACTGTTTTTGTTTGTTCACGTGTGTATAAATATGTACAGTTCTCAGCTTTCTATGTGTGTGGATTTAAACACACATCTGCTGGTGCACAATCACCCGCAAATTGTTTTTACACAAATCATAAAACACACATTTGTAAACACTTTGAGACTAATATCACTCCATTTAGGTCTGGGGATCTCTGCGTAGACTCTGCCTCGATAAGACCCACCGACTGACCATTCATTCATTTATTCATTCACCACAGTCTGCATGGATGGCAAAGTAAGGCAACTTTATCGACAAAGCACATTTAAAAACAAGCTGTTGGCCAGAGCTGCACACAAAGACAAACACACATCGTATGTAAAACATTTAGAGACATAAAAACATAAAAATGACAAGGTTTCCCACCCATAGACGCCACAGATTCCACCCCGCCCCTCCTTGATGCTGTCTCAAGCATAAAATCTGGATATTGTAAGAAATTTCTTAATTAGCTTTTTTGGTGACTCGCAGCCTCACAATGGAGATCAACCCATGCATCACTGATACATGCACACACACTGACAGCTGATTCGCCTGCTCCTCCTCTCCATTCACAATGCACAAAGGCTATAAAAAAACAACAATAAAACCCCAAAGCAGACGGATATTTAGCACAGAGAAGATGGTCGACAACATCTAAAGTTTATCAAAGATTAGTATGATATAGTGTGCTCAAACTCATGTGCCTAAAAATGATTGTAACTCAGAAAAGGTAATGTTAGCCTAATGAACTAAACGTTATTAATATTAAACATCCCGCACAAGCATATGACTTTGGTAACGCAGCAAACAATGTAAAGTAAAGTAAATGTGCAGTTACTTAAGAGGCTAAATGCACATAAAGGGGCGTCGCACCCATGGGGAGTTTCATGGTGAGAGGATCCAACACCTGCACTTTTTTCCTATGTTTTTTGTTTGTTTCTATATTTTTTCATTTTTACTTTGCACAGACGTTGCTGCTCCAGTCGTGCTCTGCCTCCTCTCCCCTTCCCTCTCTTCATGCATGACTGCCGGGGATCAGCTGATCAGCTTTTCTGCCGCAGCTGATCACCTAGCTGTTATGTTAGCATTTATTTTATATGATTTTCATTATTAGCTGAGGTTTGCAGGAGCCACAGCTGTGAAATCTGCTGGTTATTATACAGTCAGATGGATCAGGTTCAGATATCAACAGCAAGATGAAACAAGGGCATGTCTTCTCTAAACCGCTGGTTTACATTTTAGGAGCCATGAATGTTGTTAAGGGAAATTATGAAAAGGTTCTGAAATTCAAATCAGAGCAGAACCCTTCTCTAACCAGGTGGTTGATAGGATTTATATGCAATGGTGGGTCTACAAAAGTATTGATGAAGGGGCCAGACAGTGGCACTCATCAGGAAAAGGGTGGCACAAATGAGGATTAATTTTCTAAACTAACAGCCAATGATATTTTTCAGTGTTGCTGTAGAACAACATATAGAAGTGCATTACATGCTGCATTCACTGACACCTGGGACATCTGAAGTTGACCTAAGTGAAGGTTAGTTTACACTTAATATTTGTTAGCAATTCATTACCGCCAACCAGGCCTTTCTATGCAGATACACAGCCTTCTGATTTTAGTAAAATACCTATTTTAGGTGTGTGTTTGAACGCTGCCGGCTGCACACACTGTATACACCCCAATGAATGACTCCTTTAACTACCACGACACTGGATTCCCTCGCCGGCACCAGGGGAGCACCACAAATTGTTACCTGGTTTTGTGGTAAACACTGAATGAGGTCAACTATTGCGCGTCAGGAAAGTAATAAAATAATAAAAGCGCATCTTCAGCAAACTTTTATAAATGTACCGGTTAGGAGCAGCCCTGATATGACAGGGGAGGTCGTTCCAGAGTTTTGGGGCAGCAATCACAAAAGAATGACCTTGGAGGCTTAATCTGTACCTGAGAACCATCAAGAGTCTTTGGCCAGAGCACTTTAGGGATCTATTGTGGAGTGTAATGACATAAAATATCTGCTAAATAAGAGGGGGCTGAACCATGAAGGGATTTAAAAACAAACAATAAAACCTTAAAATTAATCCACAGCTTGATGGGAAGTCGGTGTAAAAAAGGAAGGATTGGGTTGATGTGCTTGAATTTGGATGGACGGTTGGAAGTTGTAATGCTTTTATTAATTATTCTTTTCACCAACCTCTAAACTTGTGGAAGACCTGCTTGGTTGGAGTCACTGACCGTGAAATGGAAGTCATTTTGTTTTCTTTTATTTCTGGCTTGCTCTTGAAGAACACAAGCTACCATCTGACTCAGCACTGTCAGTTGTTTTGAAGAAAGGTTTAGTATGAAGTGTGGGGTGGGGGGGAAGCCTCCCAAAGAGGCCTGTCTTCATGCTTTCATCCTCAGAAAGGAGTAAACTCTTACTCATTGTATGCAGGAAAGAGGCTCTGGTGTGTTTAGTACGGGTCTTGAGGTGTTTTTCTTTTCGTTTTTTTGGCACCCTTGAGTCCAGGGTCGTCTACAACAAACATCCAAAAGGTAAATCTAGGGCGGATTTATTTGTTCCTTTTGTGCTGACTGAGAATCATTATGGGCCATCTGAGCGCTTCCACCTGGACTCTCTGCTCAGTGGGTTTTATATTCCTTTTTAGAAGTGTAATCAATATATTTCTAAAGCTTCAGCCACTAAATGACGTGTGCTGACACAACCATTTTTCTCTGTTTGGATGAAATCATCTTGCTTTAAATAAAAGTTAACATTTTACCCGACTTGGCTTCCAAACACCAGAGCAGGATTTATCTAACGCTGCTCAGCACTCATTGCTTTTCTCTGCCTTTCAGGCTGTGTGTGTTAGTAAACGCCTAAAAGAATACATTTTCCATCTTGAATAAGAAATGAAGCATATTGCCTTTCATTTGTGTGTGTTTGTGAGATTTCTACAGTGGAACTGAAGGGTCTTTGGAGAGTAATCTGTGGAAGGATTTGGCTTGTGTTTTGTTAACATTTGTAGTCGTGTTGTAGATCGGCCCTCTCCGCTGTGACTCATAAGGCATCCCTGTCGAATTCGTAGTCAACAGAGGGTTCTCGTGACTCTAGTTGAAAGTGAATCACTTAAGGAAGAAACGGAGCTTGATCAAAGTCTGTCATCCTCAACAAACCATTCATCTCTTGTGTTTGTTTGCTGCCTTTAATGCTGTTTTGTTTTTTGTTTTAAGTATGGAGATGGGATGAAACTGTGCCCTGGAGTGTTTTTCATGACTTTCTTTTTGGAAATAATAATGTCTGTTCAATGTCACCAGCAGAGCATCATCAAAAAATCTATCTCACACCCAAGGGTATGCATCCCTGTTTTTAGTTGTTTTTTTAAGCTGATTTCCACATGGGACATATTGTGTTTGCTAACCCAGGAGGAACTCCCTTAACATTTCACATTTGACTTTAGCCTCCTGTCAGCACACAGAGCAGCAGTTCATTCTCATGTATGCATGCTTCCCTCAGGAAGCTGAAGGATCCTTGCCCTACCTGCTGGTGCTGTGTGGAGATCACGGCATGTCGGAGACCGGCAGCCATGGAGGCTCCTCGGAGCCAGAAGTCAACACTCCTCTGGTGCTCATAAGTCCAGCATTCAAAAGGAAAGGTAAGCCATCTAGAGAGTGGTGGAGCTAGACTTTATTAGAGTGGGGGTCATACACTAAGAAAGGAAGTGATTGTGTCCCTCCCTCTAACACACACTCACGTCCACTGCTGTAATAACTGGTCACATCAGAGAGACATGAGAAATAAAACATCTTTACATTATTAATCTGGATCAGCAAGTTCAGAAAGGTTTATAGAAAGCTAAGTTGGTTATTTTGAGGAGTTTGATGTGGTAGAAGGAGAATCAATGTCCTCTCCCTCTAGCAGATCTGGTTTACTGTCTGGTAGACTGGACTCCTGTGTCTGACCACAATGATTTACATGGCTAGCTCCACGTTGGGGTCTGTCTCAGACATATCTCAGAAATAGCTCCCTTTCTCTTCATTCTTATCTTTATATACAAAATAAGACTGGTTGCAGGTTATATTTGGCCACATTTTTATGTTGGTAAATTAAACATTATGTTGTTAAATTAAACTGGATCATGTATCGCCAGCTTAATCAGCTCAAATCTGGATTAACCGAATTGATGTGTAGTCCTTAAACACACTCTAAGAACTAAATATATCATGGTTTCCCATCATCTTAAAGATGCACTACATAACTTTCCGACCTTAAAACTTTGTGCCATCAAACTACTTGTTTGATTGCACAATGACATCTGTTGTGTACATTTCTATAGCTGTCACTGCCCAGCAGCATCCTGAGAAACGAAGTTCACTGTTGCACGATGTTGCAGTCGAGTTTTGCTTTACGCACCGCCTCATGCGCTAGCAGGTGACATAAACACACCAGTCTTTTTGAGCACGTACTGTGGCTAATTCAGCACAGAAATGCAAGAAGACGTTATTGGAGGAAGACAGAAACAGAACAAGAGATAAGACAAAAATCAAGATAAGCCTGTCTTTTACTGTCTGGAGAGATCTCACAGTACAGGTAAGATGCAAAGTGGATGCTGAAGTAGCCGTCGATAAAGTCTGCTGAAGTTCTCTAGTGCTAGCATGTAACTACATTACCACTGCTACGTAGCTTCATGCTAATATCAGGTTAATAGTCTTAATTTCCTTTTTGACCGAGCTAGTTCCAGTGCTGGTCCGGAGCCAGAGCCTGCCTAAGCACCAGTTCTTAGACTTTCCACTGCCCAAGGACCGGCTTCTGGCTCTCAAAACTGGTTCTGAACAGGCACCAACTCTATGCTGGGCCAGATCTAAGAACCGCTTGATGTAAGTTGTGTCAGTGGTTGGGGGCGGGGTGACCTGGCCAACAGAAAACACTGAACTGCCATCTTCAAACCAGAAAAGTCATGGATTGTAAAAACAGAGTTGGTCCAAAGAGGAGACCCAGCAGCAGTTCCACTTTGGTGGAAAAGGGGCTTCACATAACAAAGGAACAAAATCTCTTCTAGACATTTGCAGCCAAATATAAATATTTTTAACAGATGACTAATTAGGAACTACTTTAAAATTGATTGAACTGGTGTACTGATACTGGTGATCCATCTGTGTCTGGATAGACATTTACAGTTCTCCTCCAGCAACCTGAGGTGGCACCTGGGGTGTCCACCCTGGCCACCCCTTTAGCCCCACCCCTGCGTCTACACCGTGTGATCTTATGTTTTCTGTACCAGATAAGAGTAATTGTAATTATTAATAAGAAATAATTATGAATCTAAAGGTTTAAAGACACTTTGTAGTTAAGTTTTCTGCATCTGGGTGTGAGGATCTGTTCACATGGGTGCTACCAAGCAGAAGTGTGCTCTGCAGCGATGAATGAAAGTCGCTTTGAAAGTGTGATTGTGATAATTGGTTCTTTATCAGTCAGGTTTATTTTTGAGCTCCTCCTTGCAGTGATTTTTTTTTCCATCATTCATGTTCATCACTTACAGCTCAGTGAAGTTGAAGCAGCAGGTGGTGGTTAAGCTTGCACTCTTCATCCTGCGGTCAGAACAGCTTGAATAACTTGCTTAACACTGTGAATTTTATTATTAATAACTCAAATTTGACCAGTCGCAATGGGGGAAAGGAAGCACATAAAAGTCAAGTTTAAGATTTTCTTTGAAAAATACCTCCAGAGCCATTTGAAAAAGCTGGTCTTCTTTAACAAAACTGCTTTCAAACAGTTGATTTTCTATTCACTTTGTTTTTCCTGCATCAACTCTTTTTGAAACAACGGCGCTACTTCTTAGATTCTTTTATATTTTTCCACTCTTGAGCACCTTTTGCAAAACAGTTCAAAGTTATTGCCTTCAGAGCTGTCAGTGAGGATGGAAAATCTCAGTTTAGTCCTGCTAACCTGCTGCATGTCTCTCACATGAGGAGCAGATAATTAGTGTGTGACCTTGGAGACAAATTGATGCAAATGTTGCTAAATGCTAACTATTATGTGAAAATGTTCATAATTACAGACCTGTCCACCTGTATGGATTTTACACAAAAGTCCAACATTGTGACTTTATAATGAGTTGAGACGATTAGTACACAAAAGCCACTGACACCTTGTGAGTTTGTGAGATTGTGCAGTGTTGAATTGTACACCCACAAGTGTTCAGAGGGAGATGAAGAAACAACAGGACCCACTGTTTAAGCCCTCTTTACCTGCATAACTCACTCTTTCTCTTGCTGCTCTGTGGTTGTTGTAGAAAACCGATTCAAGAGGAAAATTAGTGTGTTTGTATTAGCAAAATCCACAAGTTCAGCTCTACACACACACACACACACACACACATATATATATATATATATATATATATATATATATAAAGCTGGATCTGGATCCTCTACTTGCTGAGCACCTGCTGTCACTTTTAAACCCCATTGCATCATTGAGAAAGTCCCATATTTAAGCATATATAAGCCATTTAATTGGCATTGCTGGGAGGACCCTTAGAGGCAAGGCTGCTTTTATCAGACAGTGTGGGGGACAGGAGTTTGTATATTTGTTGTTTATGTCAGTTACTATCTGTTCCTTTTCTTACTGTGTCCACATTGACATTATATTTTGGCCATTTTCAGGTATTTGGTATCAAATTCTTCCAACATGGTCACCTAAACTTTTAAATTTGACGATTTGTGATGTTGTTGCTGGCTAAATAGCCATGTTTAGCCCACAAGTCCCTGTCTGAACTAGGGATGCCACTATTATAGATTTTTTTGGTAGGTCTACTGTCAGAGAATCAGTATATTACAATTATCACGATTATTATACGCTAATTAATTTCACAAGACTATAAATGTGCAAAATCACATGAAGACCCTGCAGGACAGTGGCCCTGGAGGTCTGGAGTTGCAAATCCCTGGTATAGATCCTTAGTTTAGTTCCCCAATATCTCAAACTATGACTACGTTCACACTGCAGGCCTTAATGTTCAAATCTGATGTTTCACATGAAATCCAATTTTTTTTGCAATGGTCCACATGATCTTTTAAATGCAACCTCCATCACACGGTGATATGAGCGGTACCCGGCCCCGAAGTGGCCTGCATATGCAGAAGAAGACATGATGCCACGCGCAGCACGCTTTGTTTACCGAAGTAAATATGGATGCTACATGTGTTTGTGTATTAATTTCTATTAATTTGGAAGTCAGAACCCGATGCAGATTTCAGACGTTGTCTTACGTCATCAATGTAAAAGTCGGATGAAATGGATGATGTTACCGTTCAGACTGAGGTTGCCTTAAAAAAGATCTGATATGTATTCAGTTTAGTGCCTCATATAAAAAAGTGGCCTGCGACAGATTTTTGAAAAATTGGATTTGTTCAGACAGTAATTAAAAGATCCAGTATAGGTCACGTATGGGCAAAAGAAAGTCTGGTTTGAGACTTTTACTTTGTCCACGCTGCAGGCATTATGGGACTCAAGTAGACTTATGTGTCAGACACATATCTGATCTTTGTCAACGTGACCTCAGTCTGAACGGTCAGCCCGGATGAGGCAGGACACCATAAGATCAAATATAAACAATGGATGGAACAATATCATAATTGTTTTCGCCTCTGACTGCACAACTTTAAAACGGATACACACACACACACACACACACACACACACACACACACACACACACACACACACACACACACACACACACTAACAAGTGTAGCATCCATGTTTACCTCCATAAACACAGCTAGCTTCATGTGACGTCATGTCTCCTGTACATGCAGGTCACTTCAGGGCTGTGTACAGTTCACACTGACGTGTGATGGAGATCACATTTAAATTATAATGTTTTTTTTATTTTTTAATTTCATTTTTTTTATTAAAAAAAATGATAATGTTAACAAACGTGCAAAAGAATCAGATATGTGAGAAAAAAAAGTCAGATTTTAGCATAAAGACCTGCAGTGAGAACGTGTTTATCTGGTGCTTCAGGTGAGTTTCTGCTGAGTGAGGCAGATGCAATTAGGAGAAGCTTGAAAGTTTATAACTTCTACATGTGTGGATGGGTGAACGCAGCTGAGATTAAGACCCTTCATGAAAAGTTCTGCATGTTTCTGAAAGTCTCTCACATAAATAAAAGAAATAACCCTGAAGTCTCTTGTTACCATACAAGAGTGCACAGTAAATAACCTGAGAGCTCCCACTAGCACCCACCAAACTGATGGAGAAATTAACTAGTAGTTTGATTCTCAAATACTGTACTCCAAATACTGATCAGTCTTTTAGGCACAATTTCATTGCAGGTTCATCCTCAGGTTGGTAAAACTGCACCAAAGACATGTCAGAAAAAGGCTGCAGTCTGAATTTAAAAAGATGAAAGAAGTTTGATTCCCAAATCAGCACATAAACATTTTTCAAGTTCACTTATGATAATTTATAGTTGTTAAAAAAGAAAAGGAAAAAAGGCTAAATAATTTGGACTTCCTACTTTAAAGGTACAGCATGTTCAGATGAGGTTGAAAATGAGCAGATTTTAAGGTAAGGAAGCTGTAAAATTCTGCTCTAGATACTCGGGGGCTTCAAACAAAGCACCAAGGTCCTGACTTTTGTGAAGGTTTTAGAGCTGATGGTGATTTTTGAAACCGAAATATTTTCTCTCAAGCACAGAAAAAATAAAAAAAAGTCACGAAGAAGAGATAAAATGGTGATTTTGCATCTTCACTTCAGTTATGGAGCTGCCACATCGGTAACTGAAACACATGCTGGATCTGTGATACACTGGAGAAAATTTCAGCCTGTAAACGACTGGGATCATATTCATGATTTATATACTGCATTGCAACAAATAGTAAAATAACGAAACCACAGTTGAGAAAACGGAAATGTGCCAGCTTTTTTTTTGGCTGTAATGGGGGTGTTTTTCATCTAAAACTACCAAGATTGACACAGAAATGGATATGGGATTGTCATCAGCTGCAGTTTTCTCTTCTGTTATTCAGTATTCAGTGGTTATGACACATCTGTTTGTGCAGAATGGTAGTGGCTCTGCTGTGTGAACAGAATAGATATTGCTCCAGGGACGTTTTAGTTGGGAGTAACTTACAGGAATTAAGTCAGTGTTCCTACAAATAGATTAGATCTTCTCTGTTTATTGTTGAAGCACAAATAGTAGTTATCATGCATGATTTTATATCCAGTTATTATGGGATTAGCATTTAATTAAATTTTCTTCTCAGATTTTGTGAACATTCCAGATTGAGAAGAATGTCTCTATCAGATTTGATCTTTAGTGTAACTTCAGCAACTACAGGAGCTATTTAAACATTTCCAGACATTCAGAGCCATGTAGCAGATTTAAACAAGCCCGATATGCTCTGGTAGATTTATGGTAGCTAAATTAATTCAGGAGTCTTTGTCCTGTTGCAAATCCGTCCCCTTTTAATGCAAACTGGATAATTCCTCGGCTTACTTCATTGTGTTCAATTTCCAAATTGGCACTTAGCTCTGGGGTTTGTCCCGGTCTTTAGTCTGCGGCTGTCTCGCTTCCACACATGCAAGCTCTGTTGTTAATTTAAGGAAATTTTCTACACCTGAAAACTTTAAACACAGATGATCAGGGAGAAGATCGCCGATCCGTTTGTTTTCCTGGATTCTTCCTGCAAGAAGCAAGGCATCAACATAGACAGGGCTGATGGGAGATACCACAAATGAGTTCATTCATTTTTTATTTTGTGGCTGTGGCTGTTCTACATGTTGTGACAACCCTCCTAGAGGGTATCAATAAAGCTTTTGTTTGTAACTGCGAATTCCAGCTTTTTTGGTTAGATTTTCAAACAAACATTGCCCTGATTTCAACCCACAAACAAGATGCAACGTATAAACTCAGACTTTATGCATAAAATGGTTGCAGTTTTCGACGCTCCTCAGAACTCTTTTCTTTTTTAATGACTGCAGTTTGACTGTGCTGAGGGGGAAAAGGGAAGCAATGAGATGCTGCTGCTCTTGTGATGAAAGCAAAAATGCACCATTAAATTTATTTTACACCATCACTGTCTTCCAAGTAATTGAAAGCTGTGGGACGTTTCACTGTTGCTGTTTTGTTAGGTTTATGACTTCAGGGGTAGAGCCTTCGATGCCAAATTTATCTTGATGAGGATTGTGAAATGCTTTGAGACAAGCTCTTTTTGTGTGAGCTGAAATATCCTCCACTGCTGACAGTGGATTTTTACCCGTTCCATACGCCCATCATGAAAATATTGTTATTTTTTGTAATTTATTTTTTATTAGTGAAATGGTATTGAGGTAATAAGTTGTGACTTTAGGTTTTGTAGAGTAAATATCCACTGTGCTTCCCACTTTCACTGATTTATGTGACACAATTGGAATTCAATATTTGGCCAGTTTTGGGAAGCTGATGTGTTCACTATTAAAGACCATTTATGCTCTACGCAAAATATGGAAATGGAGCATTTTGTCTGTCCTCTGCATCATTTACGTGCGTAATTTAGTCTGTTTTCGGGGCCCTTGTGGATCCGTATCTGATGGCGCAAATGGAGTTGTACCACTGGAAACTGGGGGAGCAGTGTTGAGCAGAATAGCTGACACGCAATCCGTGAAAAGAGCAAAGAAGAAGAAAAAGAAGAAGACGAAGAAGAAGGAAGAAGAAGAAGCTGTCAGTGTATTTAATGGTTGTAAAAACCACTACTGTAGTGTGGGAGCATAAGTGGGCCTTTAACCATTGTGCCCTCCTCAAATTTACCACCCTATAATTACCTTCATAGACAAAATGTCCAGGCACAAAACCACTGTCTAAAACCCGGAAATATGTCTGATGTTATGTTTCGCAATTTAATATGGTCAATTAAAAATCCTAAAAGAAATTGTTTGGCATTTGAAATCAACAACATGCACTCTGGACATGATACCATCCGACTTTCTAAAAACAGTTTTTACATCAGTACAAAGTGATCTCCTACTCATAGTTAACAGCTCACTGGCATCAGGCATTTTTCCCAAGTCACTAAAGATAGCTGCTATTAAACTACTCCTAAAGAAAAGGACTCTAGGCGCCTTTATAAGGGACAACTATAGACCGTCTCTAACCTCTTTTATTTCTAAGATTATTGAGAAAGTTGTATTTCACCAGCTTAATGACTTTTTTATATGGATGTGGAAATCTTGATAAATTTCAGTCCGGTTTCCGACCTCATCACAGCACTGAAACAGCTCTGGTCAAAGTGTTAAATGGCTTTAGGTTGAATACTGATTCTGGTCAAGTATCAGTCCTGGTTCTGTTGGATCTCAGTGCTGCGTTTGATACTGTAGATCACAGAATCCTGTTGCACAGGCTGGAAAACTGGGTTGGACTTTCTGGAGCGGTCCTTAACTGGTTCAGGTCCTATTTAGAAGGCCGGAGTTATTTTGTTACGATCGGCAGCTATGAATCCGAGCGAGTGGCCATGACTTGTGGAGTCCCCCAGGGGTCAGTCCTTGGACCTCTTCTGTTCAACTTGTATATGCTCCCTTTGGCTCAAATATTACAGAACTATAGCTTTAACTATCAAAGTTATGCAGATGATACACAACTTTATGTGTCTCTGTCACCAGACGACTGCAGTCCAATAGACTTAATGTGTCAGTGTCTGGAGCAAATAAACACCTGGATGAAGGAGAATTTTCTACAGTTAAATGAAGACAAAACTGAGATTATTCTGTTTGGTAGCAAAGAGAAGACAGTCAGCATTGGTAAACACCTGGAGACTCGGGCTCCTAAAATCACCAACCAGTTTCGTAACCTTGGACTGTTGATAGACCTGACGTTCAGCAGCCACATCAAAGCTTCAATAAGAAGCTTTTCACCAGCTCAGAAACATCAACAGAATTAAAAGTTTAGTCTCCCAGAAAGACCAAGAGAAACTCCTCCATGCATTCATCTCCAGTAGGCTGGATTACTGTAATGGTCTTTTAACAGGACTTCCTAAAAAGAGCATTAAACATCTGCAGCTCATCCAGAACGCTGCTGCTAGAGTTTTAACCAGGACTTAGAGCTCTGAACACATCATACCAGTTTTAACATCTTTATACTGGCTTCTAGTCAATCACAGAGTAGATTTTAAAACCCTTCTGGTTTAAGCCCAGAATACATTTGTGATATGTTCAGAGATATTAAACCTAGCAGAGCTCTTAGATCCAAAGACTCTGGTCAACTAGTCCAGACCAGAGTCCAGACTAAACATGGAGAAGCAGCATTTAGCTGTTATGCTGCAAACAAATGGAACAAACTGCCAGTGGAGATTAAACCTTCACCAAATGTAGACATTTTTAAATCCAGATTAAAAACATTTATTTTCTCATGTGCCTATGCATGAAATCTGCACGGTAACTTTTTAACTCATCTTGCTTTTAATAATTTAATGTAATTTATTATTTTATTGTGATACCTGCTATGTGTTTCTGCCTTTTACTATTTCCTAATATCTGTAATGCTTTTGTTTTATGTAAAGCACTTTGAATTGTCCTACATGAAATGTTCTATACAAATAAACTGCCTTGCCCTATAAAACCACAAAATGTTCCATATTTCTTTGTGTTTCTTGTAATGTTTTTTTGTTTGTTTGTTTTCGTTTTGTTTTTTTTTTTTGTTTTTTTGCATGAAACAAAACAAAAACAACTTCAGACCTACTCAGAACTTTCAAACATTAAGTAATTTTTAAGATTATGAACTCTTTAATTACCAGTTTAATTATTTGAATTATTGTATTATTTATTGCAAAAACAAAAAAACACAAAAAATGGATTATTTTAATAAATATGAGGGAATTAGACTTTGGTGGTGATTTGTCTAGTATTTTCATGAAGTGCCATATACCCCTTCTGGGGACATTTGTGGCAATTATGTCTATGCAAAAAAATGAAAAACTGAGATCATTTTTCTTATTATATCACTGTTCTTGCAGTTGCAGTAGTTTTTATGTTTTACTTCTGTGTTCTTTGCCCTGTCTTGTAAGCTGGAATGGAGAAGCCTGGAGTGGTGGAGCAGGTCGACCTGGCTCCGACTCTGGCCCTGGGACTCGGTCTGCCCATATCTCAGAACAGCGTGGGTCGGGTCATCCCGGGCGTCTTGGAGGAAACCCCGCTCCGAGACCAGCTGCGCTTCCTGCATCTCAATGGTTACCAGCTCAGCTGCCTGCTCAAAGACAGCATGCCTGATTACGAGAAAGGTGGGTGAAATTCTCAGTGTTCTGCCTCCTGGCTGAAAGCCAGGACCCTGTCTGACAGCTGGTCTCATCTTGCTGTATTGTTTCTGGACTTGTGATAGACTCAGAAGCTACTTGTTGCAGTCACACAGCAGCGAGTCTCTGGCAAATAATTTAAGATACAGCTCAGAGCAAAATGTAGTGCAGTTCTTTTTCTCTCACCTGGTGTCAATCAAACTTTCTTTTGAGGTTGGTTGAGCTGTCAAATATGCAGCGGGTCAGTTCCTGTTATTACAGGCTTCACACAGATGTAGAAGCTGATTTAGATTTTCATCTGAGCTCTGTCTCTTATATTCATATGGTACTTCAGCCATTGCTACCCAGTAACGCCCGACACTGAGAAACCACACTTAACAATTTTTTCTTCAGGGACGCTGCATGACGTTGCAGCCGAGTTTCGCTTTAGTCAAAGTCAAAGCCAACTTTACTTATCTCAGTTTGACAGTCCTCATTTCATAGTACAAATTAAAACCAATCATTAGGAACATAAAAACAAACCAGACAATTAACCAAGAAGAGAACGTGTTAATCTGTTGGTTAATGCAGGACAACTTCTGTTTCCATCACATACCAGCAGTTCTTCCACACCTGACCACAAGCCATTTCTCCCATCGCTGCCTACATGTCCCACATCTGCATATGTTTTGGTTGCGTTTACCCATGATGCCGTGCACTGAACCCACAATGCTCTTACTTTGTAGTCCACTTCCTGTATTTGAACCGCTTGATGCTGACAGAGTCCACTTCTTTGATCAAATCGGAGTTCATCTGCGCATAGACAATACCCCAAACGAAGCGGACTTTCCGAGCAAACGGACTAGAATTCAAATCAAAAAGGCTGGTATGAATTCACCCTAAAATTAGTGGGAATAACAGAGCACATCCACATATAAGTAAATTCCACCATATTCCACGTGTACAGTTGAAATCCAGCTATTCTCGTCCGTGTTGTTCTTCAGCGTACTGGATGTCCACCGGA
This sequence comes from Melanotaenia boesemani, assembly GCF_017639745.1. Lineage (NCBI taxonomy): Eukaryota > Metazoa > Chordata > Actinopteri > Atheriniformes > Melanotaeniidae > Melanotaenia > Melanotaenia boesemani. The sequence continues at coordinate 34,675,390 of NC_055688.1, read as the reverse complement.
CGTCATTTCAAACCAGCACACAACACGGTGTGGTTTGTAGTTTCATGTGGGACCAAAATGGTTCTGTAGAGCTGTGCTACACCAGAACCAAGACTAACTGCAATGAACTAATCACTTGGTCAAGTATCAGCTATGATTATTACTTTATATAGAAGCCTTAGGACTCAAGGCTGTTGTGCATACTGGTGAAATGGTGGGTTGTTTACTGGGGAGGACTGCACCTTGTTGCCTCTATTTATTACCTGGAAATTGAAACTGTTGAAAAGCCATTTCAAACAAGGTCATTATATTTGGTATCTAATGTATTATTCAATCCACTTGGTGTTTGCTTTATCTGTCCTTCAAATTCCTAATATTTCTGAGCCGATTTCAAAACGAACATGGAGTGTTTGTATTTAAAAACCACCTAATAAGTTGAAAGGCATAAACTGTATTTTACTAAATGAAATGGTGAATTGATTCTTGGTTGTTAATTTGTTCAGGAAGTAGTTTCAGATTAGTGCTGCTAATACAGACGGACGGTGCAGAACTATTGTGACTCAGTGTTCGCTTTAAGTAGAAGTCATGTGCATTAAAGCTTCTTCTTCTCTTCATAGTTAACCTGAAGCAGTCTGATTTAAATGAGGCCAGAATCATTTTACAAGTTCAGAAGATTCAGTTTATTAAAGCTCAGTGCCACTTTGATCCTCAACATAAATGGACTCCAGACTCTTAGACGTTACTTCATTGTAAAGTACCATTCGGAAGTGACAGATGATGATAAATAATCCCCCAAATGTCTTTGATTACTGTGTTCTTGCAGTGTCTTGTCACGAATTAATCAAATGTATTGACTGAAACTGCCATATGCAGTGTACTGACTATAAAGAAACAGCAGTTTTTTATTGCAGAGAAAGATCAACTCAGCTCCCTCAGGAACTGAATGTCTAAAGAAAACCTGTCTAGAACTGATTTCTAAAAGTGCATACATAAATTACCTTTCAAGTGCAAAAACTCCTCCCAGAAGACTTAAAGACTTCAGGTCTGTGGTCTGTTCTTGAACATTAATGCTTTCCACCCTTTGTGCAAATGCATGCACATAACTTCACATGGTTTTGCTCCCTGCTTAGATTTCGGGGTCACACTGTTTGTCAGAATTATCCATCTCTGAGCTTTCCTCCCAGCCCTCCTATTCATCTCCCTCTACTGCTGTCTCTCTGCTGCCGACCTTCACTTACTCAAACATTCAGTACACCAATGACAGCCAGTGCTAATGTATGTTTGGTCGGAAGTAATGTGCTTTATCTTTTTGAGAAAGAGCTAGAAGGAAATATACAAACAGAAAGCTAAACAAATTATCTCAAACAGAATAGTTTAAGATGTGGTAATTAGCAAAACCAAATGCAATTTTTCCTAAAATGAAGTTCTCTTAATTCAATGTACTAACCAAACACAATGATACTCAAACTTATGTTGGTTCCTCTCCAAAAAGCACAAAAAAACAAAAACAAAATCATGATACAAGAAATCCTTTTGAAACATGAGCTGAGTTAAGCTTTCCAGATAGGGTTCCTTGTTTTATTTATGAATAATTCATGAGAGCCTAATGGACACTTTAAGTCTTTACCCATCAGCTGCAGCCTCACTAGTCTGATACAGACCTCCTCCAAAAAGCTCAGATCTGGTGCACTGTTTAAAGTTTATCAATGTTTATCACCTGCCAGTGGTGCTAAAATGTGTTAGCTTTGTTAGCAAAATAGCTCAGAGGAAGGCAGTATTAGTCAGTTAGTTTGGTTCTTGGGTCAAAAATGAAATATATTGGATATAAATAGTGTGCACACTCTTAAAATGAAAGGAATTTGTGATGTTAAAAAATTAGATGACAATATATTAAACTTATTAATGTGATAACCTGTACTATTGAGTTGAAAAAACAAACAGATCTGTTAAGGGGAAAATATTTAAAATAAAAAACACAAAATAAACTTGTTGCATAACTGTGCATACCCTTAAATGAATACTTTGTTGAAATATTGTGTAATGCACGGCCACACATTCTCAGTAGCATGACTGCGCATGATTTAGATTATCCATATGTACACTTAAAACCTTTGAAAATTTTCTAAAATAATAAAATTGTTTTATTTATTCCAACATCCAAAGGTCCATCTGGGAATAAAGGCAGTCGAGTAATTTGGCTGATGAGAAAATACCTAAAGTTAATGACATTTTCCTGAGCCATTACATTGTTTTTAGAATGCTAATCAGAATGCTAAAACTAAACTAGATTTCAGTAGCATCTGCATCCTAGACCTGCTAATATCAACATATTTGCATCAGAGATTTAGTTATCATATATCATACATCATATATCATATAATGACATCAGATATCGTATATCATATCATATCATATCATATAATATCTATAATATCTAATCTCATATGTATCATATCATAGCTCATGTATCATTAGCCTGAGGCACAGTTAATCTGTAGACCTAAACGCTTGTGTATTCTCCCATCTGTCAGTTGGGTGGTTTTTAGTGATGGTAACACAATATTTACAGTATGATGTCATGCTTCTCTAGTTAAAATGAGAAGAATTGAATTCATGTTTTAAAATTACGGTTAATTAATTAGAAAAAATGAATGTGTTAAAAAAATGTAGGCATTTAATCGCGGTTTGCATTACAAACAACACGGATCATTTGTCAGTGCACGATCTCCTGGTTCACCGTTTACACTTACACATACGTCGGAGCTCAGCTAACACAGTTTTGCTAACTTAGCTACTTTAATGAGGAGTGTGGACGAAAACATTTAAAAAATTAAAAGTACTGTAACATGTTGTAGACTCTTAACTTGAGAAAAGCCGGAGCTGCTAGTTAAAGTACTTCAAATGGCACCTTAGCTATAGGGGTGCCTTTACATCAGGATAGTCCACTAGACTCGGTCTGACTGGGGACTCGGTTGAGTTGGGGGTGGTACATTCTTCAGACTGCATTCACGCTGCACTTCTGAAACATATCAGACCTTTAAATAACGTGTTCTACTCCCCACCAAAGGTGGTGCTGAACCGGGCAACTACTGTTATGCAATTAAAATGCAATTAATCAAGAATAATTCATTACAAAGCACCTAATTAGTTAGATTGTTTTTTAAATTAAGTCCCACCCCAGTTAAATTTAAAAGAATATATATAATATGCAGAGAAAAACGGATGTGTGAGCAGATACAACTGTTACACAAGGAGCAAATGTTGCATTTTCAGTGTTGGACATTAAATACTTTGTGTCACCTGCAAAACTCTGGCAGCACATTTTGTTCTGGTCCCTGGTTTCCATAGTGATGGCACTAAATGGAAATGATTTCAACAGACTCACATTTGGATGGTAGATTTTTGTTGTTGTTTTTAGTTTCTTTCAATCTACACACTTTAAGAAATCAAGAATCTTACCCAAGTCTTTGCTTTCAGGAGAAAAAAAAAATAGACGCAGTAGAGTCTTCAATGCTGGAAAAGTGGGATATTTGGGATATTGTAAGTAGAGCCTGTTGGACGTTTGTTAGGGTGAAATCTTACTGAGTGTAAAAGAAATCAGGTTTCTGTTGGATAAGAAGTTTCCCTGATTCCAGGATTTAATTATCTTTCTTCAGCCAGATGAAATGTATTTAAGATAAAAAACTTTTTGCATTGGTTCAGTGTTAAGCTACTCACAGCTTGTTCCTTGATGATTTTGTCATGTTGCGGCAGCTCCAAATCTTGGCCATCATCTTACTTCAACTAAGCCTGAGAATGACCTGCAACATATTGAAGTAAAACTTCCTACGTGGAGTTCTGGTAATATACTGCTTAAACATCATTGTTGTTCCTTCACGTACCTCAGCCTGGCTTCTTTATTTCAATCTTCACATTTTGTTTTTCTTGTGCCTGTAACCTCAGGCATCTTGAAGAGCCATTAACCAATCCACACACTTTTAGACAGATGAAACATGGCCAGGGCCATCGATATTGTGTGATTCATGGCTGGGGCTTAAGGTTCCAATATTTCTACCAGCCCTTGTCTGACAAAGTCACTATTTTATCACCTCCATTCTTATGCTGCTGAGGTTGATTTTATACTGCAAATAATTGTTTTTAGGAAGGCGTGTGTGTCACTGAAGTATACACGTAGCTTTGTCCTTCAACTAAAATGTAATACATTACAGTGAAATGCGAGGGGACATCATTTCATCTCTTTTTAACATGTGAATGAGTCATAACTTGTCTTAGCACCCAGACAAATTGTACAAAGGAGTAAATCTTTTTTCTTTTCAGGAATATTACTGACACAAGAGATGGGAAAATAAAATAGCGTGTTTCAGAATGATGGATGAAATCATAAATGGGATTACTGAAGTCTCTTCTCCGGGGAAACAAGCAATTAAAAGTGACAGTGTGTTTTTTCTCAGAAGTCTGCAGAGGCTTTTCTGAAATGAGACGAGGCACTCTAAACTTTTCTCAGTAGTTTCTGAGTTTCTAATAGTTCTGCAACTGGTTCCTTGGCTTAGCACCAAACCTTGGTTACAACCTTTCTATATGTCACAGCTGACTTTGCAGCAGACATTTTGCATGGAACAAGTTCAGATGTTTTGGAAAGGGCTGCGTTTGGTTGGATGGCTCAGTTGGCAAGAGGCCTGAGTTCAAATCCTACAGGGGATAAATATTAACACCTTCCAGTTGGGTCCTTAGGCAAGACCCTTTTTCTGTTACCTAACCACCTTCAGATGTAAGTCACTTTGGAGAAAAGTGTCTGCTAAATGTCTGTAGAATAAAACATTCCACTTCTGCACCTGTGTGTGTTGGTTAGTTGTACAACATGTACAAAAACTAACTTCCTCTCAGTGCTTTGCAACCCTCATTAACCTGTAAAACTCCAAGACAGTTTGTGCTATTTTTTATCTGCCTGTTTTTCTTTTTCTTCTATTTAAAGACACATGTGGGAGCTTAACCCTTTAAATCCCAGTCAACATCCTGACTTTATTTTTTCAGGACAGCCACAGTTGTCAGATTATGAGGCTAAAATGATGGAAAATAAATGAATCAATTTTTGTTCTTTTCAGACACAAATAAAATTTTCTGCTCAGTTGTTGGTCTGTAGCTGCTCCTGATTGGACATTACTGTCAATTTCCTTATCTGATTGGTCGAAAGTTTGACAGGAAGTGTCATAATTACTCGATTAAAATATAGGTCTTTTAGCAACATAGTAGTAATAGAGAAATTTGTATTATGAAAATGTGATAAACAATGCTGTTATCATGGATGGATCACTCATTCTGGATTTCCATATTGACATAATAAAGCTGCTCTACTGGACTGAGATCTGGTCACTGTGGAGGCCGTTGGAGTCCAGTGAACTCATCGTCATGTTCAAGAAAGCAGGTGGAGATGATCTGAGCTTTGTGACATGGTGCATTATCCTGCTGGAAGTAGCATCAGAAGATGCTCCACTGTGGTCATGAAGGGATGGACATGGTCAGCCTCTGACATCAACAAGACATTCTGGTCCATATAACTGTTGCTCACTGCATATTTTCTGTTTTTCAGACCATTATCTGTAAACCCTAGAGATGGTTATGTGTAAAAAATTACAGTAGATCAGCAGTTTCTGAAATATATCAAAGTAACTACTCTTCTCTGTTTCCTTATCATCCAGTGGAAGGTTTTGAGCAGTTTCGAGTGGCAGAAAAGGCTCATGGGAACTGGATGAAGCGCTACCTGGAAGGAAACACCTCTGAAGTGCTGACCAACATGGGCAAAAAGGTCCTGAAGCAATATTTGGAGGCTCTGGCTGCTATGAGCTCCACTCTTAGCAAGCAGCTGGGCAGATATGACATGTACTCGATGATCGCAGGCATGGTGTTTGTGTTTCAGGTGAGTTTCAGGCATTTACTTTACTGTTCAGGCAGCCTTGCGTCACTAAACTGACTAAGAAGCATTTTGACACAGAAAATTTCTTTTCTTTTATTTTTATATGAAGTGTTGCTGTTAGTTAAGTTGTCACACAGTTTGATTTGATGGCAACAATTACTGACCGGTGCCGGTAGTGTGTAACTCAGTGGGCTAAATTGTTATCGATAGCTTATCCTTTAGGTGATCTACGGCATTTATATCCCGTCCAGGATATGGTTTACAATCCAGATGCAAAATGTAGTGTTTATTCAGAAACTTTATATGGTAAATCCAAATGAGTGATCTATCATTATTTATCACATTTTATAATAAAGAAAAATCATAAACACTACTATGTTGCTAACAGACCTCTATTCTGGCCTTGAAATTATGATGAAGTCAGACTTTCCACCAATCAGAGAGCTTAGATTGATGGTAACGTCCAATCAGGAGCAGCCAAAGATCAACCAGTGAGCAGAAAGTTCTATGTGTGTGTGAAAAGAAGAAAAATAATGCTCCTCTATGGCTGGAATAAAGCCAAGAAGACGTTTCTGATGCACGGTGGCGCCACAAAGCAGCTGAGCTGGAGTTGGTTTAGTGAGGATAGCAGGTAAATAGTAGCAGGAATAACTGGAAATGAGGAAAAAGTGGAAACATGGAAATAGTTTCTGTTGTGTGTTTGTTTCAATAACAATATTTTTTCTCCTGAAAGACTTGAGAGAACGATGAGATGAGAAAAGGTTTGGTCACTGTTGATCTGTGTGTTATTTCTACAAAGTTCTGTTAGTAATAAATTCTGTTTTCTTGTTTCGGTTGGCCTTTATGCTGCTATTTTACATCATTTTAGCCTCATAATCTGACAGCTGAGGCTGGAAACATCATGGTGACTGGGATTAAAAGGGTTGAGCTTTGGGTTGAGATTTTATAGGGAAAAAAACAGACGGTCCAAAGATGGAGCTTTATGGGTTAATCGCATCTTTGAGTTTTAAAATATTAAATATCTAAATAAACCAAATAAAGTATTGAGTTCATGCGGCTGTAAAAAGCTGCACAGATAGCTGGTCAAACTTAAAAGCTTTTTCTCTCCGTCTCTCTGGGCCTTCCAGCTCCTGTTAGTGTTACTGCTGGCGATGCCCGAAGCGCTGAGCGCTGCAGCAGCCGTGGACCTCCCCATCCTCTCCTCCCTGCTCTCCCTGCCTTTCTACCTCTTGTGCCTGCTTCTGGCCTCAGTGCACGTCTTGGTGTGCACATCTGCAGAGAGCTCCTGTTACTTCTGCAGCCTCTCCTGGGGTCTCGTGTTTGCTGCTGTTGCCTTCTCCTCGGCCATGTTTTGTATTCTGATCTCCATAGCAACACGTAGACTCCCCCTCGGACCAAAGATCCACTGGAAGGTGAGTAAGATCAATCAAACCACCCAAACACAGGTCATAAGAGATGTTTCTTCCAGTGAAAGAAATGTGTGTAATATTAGTGTGTTTAGCTTTTTATGATCTGCAGCAGGAGAAACCCATTTAATCAACAGCAGCTCTGAGGTCTGGCTGCTCTTTGCTAGTCTTCTTCCACCTTGTGATTAAGCTAAGTAACAAAAGTCTTTACTAATACACTTTAAGTGACTTGATTGCTTCTGTGCTGTGAGGGAGATTTCCTAGAATCTGTGACAAAAAATCACTGAATGCTTCTTGGTCAATAAGAGGATGTGGACAACATTTATATTCATCAAACACCTCGTTGTGCTTTTAATCAGTGATTGTAAAGAACCAGCCTAATTATGCCTTAATTATTCCTCGGTATCACACAGGAATACGATAAGGTAATAAGTATAGAGTCATTTACATCAGGGGCATCTCTTCCATTTACTTGGTGCAGTTGGGGATGGGTACAACAATCTTTCGGGCCAAGTTTGTGCTGAAGCTGCACTACTCAAATGAATCCGACCTTTTAAATAACGTATTCCACTTCCCGCCAGAGGGAGCGCCACATCAAGAATTACTGAAGGAGAAGGTGAGCCAAACAATAAAGAAGAAAACTGGCTCATCTATTGGTTAAACAACTTCTGTTTCCACCACATCAGAACAAAACATGGAGCTGCATCAGATCCTAACGGCCTTTGCTTGATCATATTTCTACCGGACCAGGAGACATTTCTCCACTCAAACCAGAACGCTTCAGAGCGCTTCTTTGATCTGATTCAGAGTTTGTTTGCACATCTTCACCTCCCCAAACGAACTGGTCACCCCAAGCACACGGAGTAGGATTTGAATTAAAAAGGCTGGTGTGAATGAGCCCTAAAGCCTCAAAAAAAGAATTTTCTTTATTATTCATTGTTCTCTTTTATTATTCAATTCATTCATTCACTTTGTTAATCCTTATTACACATTTTCCATTAAATTCATTTTCCATTTTTATCCTTTTTAATGCATTATCTTGTTTTTACTGGGTACAAGTGATGTGCTTGGGAGTCTGACCCTGGACTGGGAACAGTGTGGTTCTAGTCGGAGACACTGGGTTGTATGAAGACAGGACATCTGCCAGATAAGACAGATTGTCATGGGAGAGGAGTGGAGAGGAGAAGGGGACTGTCTTATCTATCTCGTACCAGGCAGTGTAAGGGTTCCAGGTCCTTGAGGTCACAACATGGTGTAGAAAACTTCTTTCTTTTGTCTTTGCTCTTCACAGCCTCCTGAGATTTTCCAGGGATCTATGAGATGCTCTCCTACAAATTATTCTCTCTCTGCTTTGTAATAAATTTAGTCAGAAGTCTAACAATAATTTTTCTACAATGGACTTCAACCACCTGAAAATTAGACAAAAATCTGTTTTTTTTTTGTTTTTGTTTTTTTTAAACCTCTCACACGTCCATTGTGGAGACACAGCTGATCAAGCTAAACCTTCTGTCATTGTATTTAGGATTAAAATCAAATCACTTGTGCCACCCTTTTCCTGGTCTGAGCCCCTTTTAAAAAAATATTCTAGATCCGCCCCTGCAAAAATGCTACTTACCTTGTCCACACATAAATGGCACAGCCAAATTATCTGAAAATCTCTAAAGTTCCCTTTAATTGCCCCAAAAATGCTTTTATACAGTATGTGAACGAAAGGTGCAAACGCAGAAAAAAATCTGCTTATGTCAAGATACCCAAGTACCTGTAGACAGGGCCAAAAACTCCCTGACAAAGCATGTTAGAGGTGTGTAAACTTCATCTGAATAAACTGCTGAGACAAAGCATTTGACGGATAGTTTGGTAGCTCAACTTTACTTCATGATTTATTTTATGTTTCCCATACAGCAGCGATATCGAATTATACCGCCACAACAAATTGAAATGAAAAGGCAGTGTGTCTTTTTTAATGGTCTAAAAAGTAATTCTTCTTTTCCTGCTGCCTCGATTTGCTCATTATACATTTGCTGTAAAGGTTACATCTCATTTCCCTCCTGGAAACTTGGAAAAACTGCCTACATGGCAGAAAAGTGAGAAGACATTAGGCTGGGTAAGAAAAGAAATCCCAGATCTGTACACGGCAGAATCTGCAGGAAATATTCAGACTGTGGATGCTTCTGTGACTCAGGCTGTTGAGTTTAGCATCACACATATATACGTGTAAAAGGAGTTATGGTTGAGTTGGTAGATACCATTCAAAGAGAAAGTCACCTCATCATCCAGCTGCAGATCTTTGGGAAATGTATAGAACAAAATGAGGATGGTAAAACGGTCTGTGGTCGGACTCACGCAGGCAAAGGGAAGCAGACCAACAAGCATCACAAAGAACTGAACTGCAGCCGATTCTGACAAAACTGGACTGTATTAGTATCTCTGGTACCTGAGAGAAAACTTTAGATGTCAATGATAAAAGTTCCTCCAAACCACATGATATGGTGATTCGTAACAGATGGACAGAAACTAGAAAAACCTCCAGCTTCAACACACGTGCAATAAAAACACAAGAATATAAATAAGTTTTACTGTCCAGAGGAAAAAAAATTGTTAATTGTGGGTGATAATAATAATTGTTGTGGCTAACATTCAATTTACATCAATATTAAAGTGAGACTTTGGAGCTGAATATAGTTTTATTTTTACATTAAGACTATTCATTGATTTATTTAGAACTTATTGGTTTTTCCTAAAAGTAGACATATCATGCCCTTTTGTCACAAGCTTACACAGTTTGGTGAGATCTCATTGAAAAATCTGCAACACACTTGATGCTATTCTTCATATCTTGGTAGGAACCAGTGCTTATTTGACTTCCTGTTGTCTTTCTATCATCTCCAATCAGTCTGTCCATTCTCCTCTGACCTCTGACACCAACCAGACATTCTGGTCCAAACAACTGCTGCTCGCTGGATATTTCCTCTTCTTCAGACCATCTCTGTAAACCCTAGAGATGGTTGTGTGTGAAAATCCCAGTAGATCAGCAGTTTCTTCCTCATCCTGATGCTCAGTTTGATCTTCAGCAAGTCGTCTTCACCATGTTCTCATGACTAAATGTTTTTTAACCTCTTGTTGACAAGAGCCTCCATAACGGGGGAGGGGGCAGCATGAGATGCATGCAGCACAGACGATCTCTGCACAGACCAGGAAGCAGCAATCCTAACAAGTAGCATACCACAATGATGGGGAGAAACTCAGCTACAAGACTCTACCAAGCGCTGGCATCCAAACCAAACAGTTCAAACCCCAAGCACTTACATGGGGATGTGGGAAAATCATGAGAACAGCTCTGTCCACTTTAGAGCTTCTGCTAATTTCTTCACACAAAGAATGAAAGCAGAGACTCTGCTGATCACAAATATGTCTGTCTCATCACTGTGAGACAGAAACTTTAGGGGCAGCAGCCAGAACCAGAAATTATGTCTGACTTTTACTGGTAGATCATGAAGGTCCTGCTGGTTTCCATGGCAATGAAGGAGGTTTATAGTGAAGGATCACTCTTCCTATCACAGACTATCTTGGGCTTCACTTCTTTCATGGAGGTAAATGTGGGGGCTACCCCTGGATCCTCCTGACTCTGAGCATTGACAGAGGTGTCCATCAGCATCATCATCGGCCAATGGCTTCCTGAGATATTGACTTGTGTAACATCTCTATTAAATACCTAGAAAAGTGCTCAGGTTCAGTTTTTAGCTTCTACTTTTGTACAGTTCCTCATCAGACTTTACTCATTTCTAGAAGAACTGGGCTGCTGTCCTCTGGTTTTCACTGGAGGTTATATGGTTGTCTTCTAGATAACCATTTACATTTTCTACTCTGTTTCAGGTGAATTTACTCTGACACAGTAACACATATCTTGATTCTGACGCGTCTGTAGTGATCTCACATGACTCAGCTTCCTTTAGAAACCAAGCTTAAACATACAGGCCTTGTAGTTGTGAAGATAATTTTGGGTGTCTGTCGGACAGGAAGGAAAAAAGTAAAGTTTGTCAAAAACAGTTAAACATTGAACAGATGTACCTATTAAAGTGACCAGTGATTGTACAAGATTTATGTGTAAATTTATAAAGAAAATTTTTAGTTTTTATATGATGGTAAAAGCTTCACAAAGGAGTCATAATGCTTGTTCCAGTTTGACGACTTCTCCAGCCACAAAATGTGGATTAGATTACTGAACTTTTTAAAGTTCACTTGCAGAAAATGCATCAGTATTTCAGCGTTCATAAAAGTTAATATTTATTGACTCTGGGCTGTAATTCTTTCCCAGCTGTAAAAGCTGTTATTTGATCCATTTAGTCCTGAATCCTGCTGCACACTCAGATCCATTTTTACCTGAAACAGTTTTAAAGTTATTCTTAGAGGAACGTCCTTTAGCTTTCATACATTAACTCGCCGTTAATGTCGGAATCAATATTTAGCTCTTATTGATTACTTTAAAAGCAGTGCATAGATTTGCTCCCACTGCTGCTACAGGACAGCACAGAATGACTGCTTCATATCATGCCATGTTTTTTTTTTCCATTAGATTTACAACCACAGCTTATCTTCACAAGCAAAATATTTTAATGTGTTTCCTGAATACTTTCTGGTAGCTACTGATCACTAATCAAAAATCTATTACTATTTACTAATCTGATGCCATCACCATAGCAACCCAGCCTGCTTTGAGCCACCTGGAACACCAGAACTATGTCAGGTTGCTTTTCATTGACTTAAGCTTTGCCTTGAACACCATCATCCCAGAGATCCTGGTCTTTAAATTCCTTCAGCTCTGTTGGCACCTCTGCTGGTCAGCCAACACCTCTGTCACGATGACGAAAGCTCGTCAGAGGCTCCACTTTCTGAGAGTTCGTTAGCATTAACTAGCATAACAAACGTCATAACACCCGTTGTGTCAGGTTCAGCTGGATGGCAGCATGGACATGTACAATTTAGTGTCAGTTTGACGACTGGTCACCAAAATTTACTGTGTTTTTGTTGTTGGGATAAAATCCAGTGTTTCCTGAACCATGATATGACAGCATGTCATTTGTTCTCTGATCTCTGATTGGCCAGGGTTCCTCACGATGCGAACACACCCCCATCAGCGAACCAACAGCATCAGCCACTGCCCCCCCTCAGTGTCGCACACAGACAGAGAAAGTCTACATGAAGTAAAGCTCCGTGTTCTTCGCATTTACATTAAACTTTTCCACTTCTGTTCAAACAGCCAAGAAATGTGCAAGTCCTTCCTGATTTCCTTGACTTTGTTAAGAATATAATCAGATTCTCATCAGTTGTACTTTAACATCGTTCTTCCTTAAAGAAGGAACAGTCAAGCCAGACAAACAGGTATTTGTAGGTGTTAACAAACTGAATTTCTAAACCATCAACAGTGAGAAGACTTTGTGATGGTAGTTAAATTGTTGTAAGTTTCTGTTAAACATCACACATTTTATTTTTCTTAGAGAAGAAGAAGAAGGTTGGTGAAATCCAACAGCAAACTGCTGAAACTGTTTTAAGGAGGTGACAGACTTCAATAATTGTGTCTTTGACAACAAGCAACCACTTGAAAATTAAACAAACTTAATAAATCGCTGCATCAACCAAAAAATGGGATTAGAAATACAGTTAAATCTAATCTCATATCCCTGAAGTGAGTTTGGGAGTTTATGTCTAGAAATACAAGAAACGTGGAACAAGAAGAAAACAGTAAAAATTAAAGATACTAGTAATAATAAGCAGAAATAAGCCCCTAACCAATGATTTAAATGAGACTCCTAATCTTTGTAAGTTCTCTGAAGTAATACAGGAGTTTAACTAGATTTCTTTCTTTTCTTTTTTTTTTTTTTTTACCGTGAAATAGTTATAGCTGGAATAAGAAAGCTGGCAGGTGATATTACAGATGATTGAGTCAGAAATGCTGTTTCACTGCTGCTTGATGGAAAGGCAGGTTCAGCGCTCCGCCTATGGACTGATAAATCATATACTCACATTGTTTTGTGTTTTTTTTCACAGCATCACCAATGATGCGTCCTTTTTATTGCACTAACATGATAAAGATTAGATTTTAACTGGCAAAAATGACACATCCAATAATTTGATGCAAAATGGTCAATTTTATGACATTTCATTGAGCTCGGTGGTGATACGCAGATGGCTTCGCTTTGTTAGGCTTTCGTTCTTGTTGGCTGATTAATGCTACCCGGGACAAGGTCCTGAAACTCCTTGTGGAATATTTTTGCCTTTAACCTTTTCAGGTCAAGAGAAGAGCCTGAGGTTCAGCGTTTGATGAGGTAATCAATACTAGACCACTCATATCTGTTTGATTGTTAAAAGGAAGGACCCAGAAGCTGATTAGCTTTGTTTTACACTGGATTCAAAAAAGAGGAAAAAAAATCTGATGAGAAGCCGTGAAGCTCACTGATAAATCTGGTTTGTTGAAATAAAGAAAACACAGTTTATCTTGTACAGTGGGTTAGGTGACAGGATTTCTCTTAGCTGTAACTCTCTTGACTCTGCAGGCTGGAGCAGTCAGCAGACCTGAGACACAGAACATTAATGTTTCATACACCGAAGGCATGACAGGAATATAATGTGGTCCTGACCCGGGAGGTGATTTATGGAGTTGAAGCAGAAGTTTAAAACTTATCTTGGAACTGGTAACCAATTCAGTGTATATATACATATATGTATATATATATTTATATATGTATATATATATATGTATATGTATATGTATATGTATATATATATATGTGTATATATATATATATATATATATATATATATATGTATATGTATATATATATATGTATATATACATATATGTATAAGTGTGTGTGTGTGTGTGTGTGTGTGTGTGTGTGAGTGAGTGGACTGGACTGCAGCCTCTGCATGAGGTTTCTCTGTGTTCAGAGCCAGTGAGCAAGAACTTTGGAGAAAAAAACAAACTGTGATAATGTGCCCAGCCCTAATATAAATATTATATATATATAAACAAAACATTGTTTTAATGTGCCAAAATAGATTTTATGTAAAGCACTTTGTGCTACTTTTTGAATGAAAAATGCTTTATAAAACAAATTGGAATCAGAAAGTGTCAGAGAGCTGAGAAACATCTCTGTTTGCCATGATGTTTCATCTGAAAAGTAAAAAGTTGTCGGCAAAAAAAAAAAAAAAAAACACCACTTATTTCTAATTTAGAGTTTTGTGCATAGAGTGAACGAATGAAATGACTATCGAAAAACCTGAGTCAACAACTGTGACAAAAGCATGGAATAAACATGTATTTTTTGAGAGGGTTTTAACTTTGAAGTCTTTTAAACTTTGCAAAAAATATTATAACTGAAAATGTTTTCATTAAAAAACAAAACAGCCTGTTTTGTTAAATCAAAAATATTTGCAGCCACAGTTTTAAAGTCTTGAATGTGTTCCCACTTGTCATTGAGTTTTGAGTGTAACTACTAGACTTAAATATTTAACTACCCAACATGTTGTATAAATAAGTTTCTGCTGGCAGGTATTTTTTGGTATTTTGAAGGAAAATCAATTCTCAAACAACTCAGTCCCAAAGCAAGCCCACCGCCGTAGCCTGCAGGTAGTGTATGTAACCACTCAGCCTCTCTGTCATCAAGGTAAACACAAGCTAGGATGCATGCCTGTTGTTTGGCGGGTTGAAATATTATCACTGAGCTAAGAAGCTGGCTGAACTCTGTTTGAACTGACTTTGCATTGAATAAAATCATTTTCATACAAGTACCAAGCTGGACAAACTCCAGGCCAAAAGATGGGATGGTGGCATCCATAACAGGTGCCTCACGATTTATGAATGACATCTCATGGTCACCGTGGCAACGTTTTAAAAGCAGTAGTTGTGATGGATAATTGGATGCTTTGAAAAGTCTTTTCTGCTCATCAACAGCAGTTTTAAAATAAAGTTGGAAAAATTAGAAGTTAATTGACTCATTTTTATCTTTTTGGGCTGAATGAGTGAAGCAGGTATAAATGGAGTAAAATTTGACAAGTCTGTTTTAAAAATGTAAAAAAAAAAAATTAAAGACATTTATAAAAATAATTTTAGTTTATGTACCTTTTGTTACCATATGATATGTCACAAGTACTGTAGTGTAGAAGGTTTTCATCGGTGGCAGAAGATAAGTATAATGTTGTATACAACAGGGTTTTGAGTGAAAGGTTTTACCATAAAGTGATGTAATAGGTCTCAGAAACAGTATGTCTCAAATGTGATACATAGTGGATTAAAGGGTTCATGGGATTAGACTGACAATGTTCAAGTCAGTGAGGGTGAATAACCATTGCAGATGATCCAGCTCATCAATTAACTGGCAGTTATCATGCAACGATCAAGTGGGTGAGGTGTAAATCAGCTGCTTTGTGGGATTATGGTAGCTTCTTCCAGCAGATTCAAAATGCATCAAATTAAATTAGTCATAACTCTAAAGAGAACTCCAACCAGAAGGAGCCTTAAGCAGGATTTATACTTGCATGAGTTCAGTTACGGCGTCATCGCCGTATCCTCCGCAGAAGCTTGACGCGAACCCCTGGGGTTAAGCTGAAGTGCTTACTTGTGATTGGTCGGTTTGTGATTGCACGTTTCCGGATTTCTGGGGCTTCTTGCTGAATTTGTGTAGTAACCACAGAAAAGAAACAACACAACACCGTGACCCTAGCAAGAGCACATTTCACCAGTGTCAGCTACACCGGCCCTACTGTCTGCAGTCTGGGACCAAAGCTACAGACCGTGTTTAAGAACTATTTTTTTCAGCTGTTAAAATGTGATATTAAAAATACTCCTTTTACTTTTTGACCAATTAATTTTACTTGTACACCCCCATTGTTGTTTACGCTCTGGGTACTGACGTATGAGGGTTGCTGTGGACTTAATGCCAAGCTGTATATTGGCTCAGTGTTTTTCTGTTCAGTGTTTTAATGTGAAACCAATCACTGAAATTACATTTAAAGATGAGGCTGATCAGATAGATAAAGATGAACCAAACTCAACCAAACCAACCAAAATATCTGCTATATGATGAATGTAAAAGCAAGCTGTATGGCCTGTTAACATGTTATATGTTTTTTTTTCTTCCATAGTCTCCACTAAGGAGCCCCGGGGATGAGTGGTCGCTGTCGGAGTTGGACGTTTTGCTGCTGGCGGGCACCGCTGGTCACACACTGAGCTTGGCAGCCAGCAGCTTCGTAGAGGAGGAGCATCAGACGTGGTACTTCCTGCTCAACACGCTCTGCCTCACCGTCTTCCAGGATGTCTGCCGCAAGTATTTCAGAGAGCGGAATGGCTCTGGAGACGAAGAGGAGCATCTCCTCCCTTCAAAAGACAGCCATGCCTTTCCAAACCCCAAGTCAGATATTTACTCAGAGAAATGGCTTGCTTTAGCCACACCCCCTTTTACCCTGGTCTGCTGCAGGCTGCTGCGTTCACTCAACCAAACAGGAGTTCAGTGGGCTCATCTTCCTGATGTCGGGCATTGGCTAAACAGGTTAGCTAAACAATCTTTCTGTAATATAAACATTAACCCTTAAATAATACATTTTCTGCTATTTTTGGTCTGCCTGTCTTTTTTTTTTTATGTAAAAATGCATGTAGAAGCTCAACTCTGTTAATCCCAGTCAACATTCAGACATTATTTTTTAGAGAGCACCATCAGTTGTCAGATTATGAGACTAAAATGATCTAAAATGAATGTAGATATAGCAGCATAAAGGCTGACCAGAACAAGAAAACAGAATTTATTACTAACAGAACTTTGTAGAAATACATTGACTGGTGTTTAATCTGATTTTAATAAATCCCTTCACATGACGACAGTATCGCGACCACGTCCCACCGCCTCATCACACACCCCACCTCTGCCACCATAGTAACCAGCTAGCTGCAGCTAAATTTACATTTCTTTCACATCAGCGTTCAGTGACAGATTTACTGAGAAAATTAGCGTGTTCATGAATTAAACATGATGTTTAGACGTGTCCAGTTTTGCAGATTTTGTGCTGATCTTCAAACAGGCAACAGACTTATTTTAATGTCTACATTAGCCATCAAGCAGGAGAAGGAAATTAGCCTTTTTTAATATTCTTCAAAAAGAAGTCGTCTTTTGGTTAGTGTAAATTTAATAAAAGAAACTACGCTACTCAGGGCTCTAGAGGGTGACCATTTTGGTCAAGAGTTAAAGGCAGAGAAGGGGTGGGTCCTCGTCTCTGATTGGCTCTGACCTGCAGTAGAACACCGTGTTGTGTGTTGGTTTGTAAATGTGACTGTTGCGCATTAGACATCCAGAATGATGAAAAACAACACAGACGAGTCGGATGTCATTTCAAGATGAAGAGAAATGAGCATATGTTAAGACAGATCCTCATGTTCCTGATTCCTGACAGCTGTTATGAGTCTGAGGTAACTATTCACACATCATATGATTCCCATGATGTGGAAAACATGGACCAGATCACGAAGTTTGGCAATGACACTGGAATAAAATTGTAAAACATGAAATGTTGTGGAATTTGCTCACATATGGGTGTGATGTGGTATCTCCACCAGCTTAAAAGTTTAATGAATTTTGGCCTCTGCAGCCCCCCGTCTGTGTAACGACACCTGAACTTACGGGGCTCAAGTCTCCTCCAGAAGTTCAGCAGTGGCTAAGAGGCCGACAGAAACACTGAAGTTCACCAAGAAATTAAAAAATTGAACACTACGCCGCCCCAGAAAAAAATAGAAAGCTGCAATCTGTTTCTGGTGAAGCAACAGACTTAGAAATATACTGGCTGATAAATGAGGAGAAAACCAGAGCAGCCTCCATCAAACTCAGCCCGAGTGTTTGAGCTGCACCTGGAGGCTGCCCTGGAGAAGATCCTGGAAACAAATATCAATCGTTGTCAACAAAACTACTGATACAAGAGGCTGCCTTGTATTAAAAAAAAAGAAACTGGCTGTTAGAACAGCCATAATTGTGGCATATAATATCGCCAAAGAGGAGCCTCCTTTCACGAATTTCAGCCTCACTTTATTTATATAGCACTTTAAAAACAAGACAATCAACCAGAGTGCTTTACACAAACATAAGAGCAATAAAACAGTATATTAAAATCTAATCAAATAAGTGATACGAAGAAAATATTAGAATAAACTTTTAAATTAATTCAAGTCCAAGTAGATAATTCTCAGGAAAAAGATTAAATGTAAATCCAGTGAAGTAATTTTTCAGAAACAGCAGAGTTTGAAATGTTTAATTTCACTGCGTTCAGTGAAGCTAGGGACTTAGTTTCATTTTGTATTTTCGTCCAGTGTTGCATTAAGTTTTTCTCCAAGATCTTGTATTGATGATGGGAGAGTCCAACAACTGTGCAAAGCCTTCTCCAGCACATCCCAAAGACTCTAAATGGGGTTCAGGTCTGGACTCTGTGGAGGCCAATCCATGTGTGAAAATGATGTCTCCTGTTCCCTGAACCACTCTTTCACGGCCTGAGCCCCATGAATCCTGACATTGTCATCTTGGAATATGGCCGTGACATCAGGCAAGATGGAATAACCTGCTCATTCAGTATCAGGTAGTCAGCTGACCTCATTCTTTGGACACACAATGTTATTGAACCTAGACCTGTACCTAGACTTGACCGGCTGCAGCAACCCCAGATCATAGACTGCCCCCACAGGCTTGTACAGTAGCACTAGGCATATGATGGCTGCATCATTTCATCTGCCTCTCTTCTTACCCTATTGCTCCATCACTCTGGCACAGGGTAACTCTGGACTCATCAGACCATGTGACCTTCTTCCATGGCTCCAGAATCTAGTCTTTATGCTCCCTAACAAGCTAAAGACTTTTTTCCAGTTAGCATCACTGATTAGGGTTTTTTGTGGCAACAGAGCTGTTCAGTCCCAATCCTTTGAGTTCCCTTCACAGTTCATGTGTAAATATTCTTACTTTCACTATTAAACACAGTCCTGAGTTCTACTGCTGTTTTTCTTCCAGCGTGTGACCACCGATCATCATCTTTCAGGATTTTTTTTCACACATTTCTTCCTGGTGGTCGATGGTCCTCCACTATCCTCCCAGTTTCCAGTAATGTGTTGGACAGTTTTTAACACCGTTTCAGTAGTTTCAGCATCTCCTTAGATGTTTTCTCTTCTTGATGCCAATGATTTGATCTTTTCAATGATTACAGAAAGTGTCTTCCCACATGGTTGTCTAAGAAATGAGAAGCTACTCACTGCATCAGTTGGGTTAAATAACTTAGAAGTTTAGTTGCTGATCAAAAGGAAATCTCTAAAATGTTCTGCTAATAGGAAAAGTTTGGCTTCACCTTTTTTGTTGGGGCACCCAAATTTAAAAGTCAGTTGCGCCAGTGCAGATAGTTAGTGTGGAGCCCTGCTGCTAACAGTGTTATCCAGCTTGTCTCTCCTCACAGCCGTGCCAGGCACAAAAGTTAAGAAATGCATTTTTTTCCTGGTGGTAACAAACGGCAGTTAATCATGTACTGAAAAGGTTGGCGAGTAGCTGAGTGTCTAAATACTGCTGTTACTGAATTTTACTCCCCTATATATACATATGTCACAGAGCCAGGTGCAAAGATCACTGCGTCCATGCCTTTCAGCTGCTAATATTCCACTGCACCTTGTTTGTAAATATCAACAATAATTTACTGTTAAAACAAAGTTTGCCTCAGGCAGGAAGCAATAGTAAATCTGCCCCTTAGCTCCTGCAGCAATCACCCTGCAGACACATAATTATATGTCAAATAAGAAAATGAAAAGAATTTATTGAAACCTACAATGATTTAATTGTCCTTTATTTATTTGTTTGCTTTATTTATTATGTTTTTGTACGTGTAAGGGGAGTCTATCAAGCTGTAAATGTCAGCACTGACATACTATTACATTATCAAGCTGAAACGGGGACTGTGTTTGCAAACTGCTGCCTGCTTCGTTGGTCGTGTTTCTGGTCATTTTTTAACTGTATTTAGGTCACCCTTCATTCCTTCTGTGACTCAGTTAGAGTTTCTAACAACTCCTGAGGGAGATATCTGACTTTTTAGCTGCTAAAGGCTCAGCTGTGTTCATTAACTGGTTGTTAATTTAATCTTGCGCTTGGTGCCGAGTATGTAGAGGCTTCATCAGAGCTTTTTTGAATGACAGTGATGATGGCAGTAAGAGTTGACTAAAATGTTGTGGGTCGTAAAGCTGAAAGAAACTATAAAATCCATTTAATCCATTGTTAACACACAAAATGTGAATGTAAGAATCTTCAGCTTACACTTTATGATCCTGCTTATCCTATAGGTTCTTTAAATGGTAAAAAGATGGAGTGATGTGTCTGCTGCTTCAGTTTTCCATTGGGCAAAACAAAAGATAAGGATGCACAATGTTTAACTTAAAGAGTTCAATTAAAATGTGTTTAATGTTAAATTATATGCAGAGGCTCCTTTGAGAGTGCTGATTCAACTCTAATTTCTCTTATTACTCAAAGATAAACATTGCACATTTAACCTCAGGGGTTGTAATAAAAGTGTGTTTTTATACAGTTAAAGTGCCCTTTTTGATGTGGATATGGTGGGAATGAATGTTACGGGACATAACTAGAACTTAATTTTAGCACAGCCAGAGTTAACGGTGAGAGGCAAGAAAGAAGAAAATGTGGTAGAAGTCAATAACAGTAAGTCGGCCTCAGTTATTGTTTAAGATCTTCATGATGAGGCCTATTTTTTCTGCTTCCTGTCTGAAATTACACCCAAAATAAATGAAGTATATCTTCACTACAATGGCTGCATGTATAATCTTGGTCTCTACAGAAAGCTGAGACGTGTGACATTACTACACAAGTGTCAGAATCAAGATATGTGTTACTGTCTCTGAATAAATTCACCTGGAACACAGTAGAAAATGTAAATGGTTATCTCCATTTCCAAACCACATTTCATTCAGTGAAAACCAGAGGACAGCAGCCCAGTTCATGTAGGAATGGGTAAAGTCTGACGAGGAACTGTGCAAAAGTAGAAGCTAAAAAGTGAACCTAAGCAGTTTCCAGGTGTTGTATTAGAGGTGTTATGCAAGTAAAAATCTCAGGAAGCCATCGGCCGATGATGATGATGATGATGGACACCTCTATCAATGGTCAGAGTCAGGAGGATCCAGGGATAGCCCCCACACTTACCTCCATGGATCCAGAAAGAAGTGAACCCCAAGATAGTCTATGATAGGAAGAGTGAATCTTTCACTATAAAACCTCCTTCATCTTCATGGAAACTAGCAGGACCTTCATGGTTCATTTTAAACAAAGGCAGAGTCATATGAGTTTTTAGAGCTGGAATCAAACTTTTCACCACAAAACAGCAAAAGTAAGACCTGTTTTTTTTTTTTTTTTTTTGCTCTGGCTGCTAACTCCAGAGTTTCTGCCCCACAGTGATGAAACAGGCATCTTTGTAGTCAGATCAGTGTATCTGGTTCATTTCTGTGCTCCAGGGAAAATAGCCGTAAAATAGGGCAGAGCGATTAATCGTTTTTAAATCAAAATCAAAATTTATTGCGTTGCAATTACCAAATCTGAAAGGAGAGCAACAATTTTCACATTACATGATGCTGCACTGAGACAGAAAACAGTCGAGCTTCTGAAATGGCCTGAAGAAGTGAACAAAGACGCTTTTACTGAGTCATTTTAAATATTCAGCTTTCTCAGTGGCGCCCTCCTTTTGACGCCTAATTCAGCATCCATCGTGTATCCTACCTGTAGTGTAAGATCTCACCAGCCAGTGAAAGACAGTCCTATCTTGACTCTTGTCTTATGACTCTCTTTCTTTTCCTCTGATGTCTTGCTTTTCTTTGCTGAATCAGCCACGGTGCGCATTCAAAGCAGCTGCTGTGTTTATATCTGCTTGTGAAACTCGGCTGCATCGTCACGCAGCGTCCCGGAAGAAAAAGTTGTGAAGTGTGGTTTCTCAGCCTCGGGATGTATATAATAGATGCCACTGCGCCATCAAACGAGTCCGGAACATGGAGTTTTAAGTCAGAAAGTTACGTAATGCATCTTTAAAGTTCAGACCTCAGATAACTTGTTGACATAAGTAAAACAAACAAGGCATGTTACATCCATTTTAAGCTGAAATACGACTCAGAACTTCCTACAGTCACAGTAGATTCAGCTTGTTTAGCTGCATCTCTGTGATGGATGTTTTCCGTCTTCACCATCCTGGGAAAATTTAAATTTAATTCCGTCCGGCACGCGTTCTCTGCTGGTTGGTGTGTGCGCGCCTACACACGTAAGTGTGTGGCATCGGAGTGAAACTTTGCTGTGTGCAGTATAGAAACCATGTAGAGAGAAATAAGGTAAATAACATCAGAGTTTTTAGTTTTAATAACGAGGACAAAGTAAAAACCTGGTCTAGAGGAAACTTCAGTGTTTTAGGCACAAGTTGCATCTTGAAGTTCATATTTTGATGTCATCTCATATGTTAATCCTCCATCTGATTAAAAAATATAGTTCCACATTAACACGGAACTGAAGCTGGAATATAACATTACATTTTTCTTTAAATTCGCTCAGGCCTACCATAAAACACAGGAAACGGCACGGTGCTGCAGACATAACCAAACTGGAGTGAAATGCACTGGATGAGTTGTAATGATTTTGGATTGGTTTGGATTTATCAGAAAACATATGTCTTATCTGTTGACACAGAAACATTTTGCATGCTTTTCTGGCAGAGCAGCTGACAGAAGTTTCAAGACGCAAACAACTGATTACTCAGACTGTAGGAAAACTGATTTCTCTGTGAAGCAGTGACTTCCACAGGCATTAATATTCAGACAACAGCACAGGACGGGGGATTATACTCTGTTCTTGAACATGCATCACATTGTGGAGTAGAGACGTGGGTTCTGACCTTTTCTCGACCCAGTGTTGCCCTTTCTTCCTTCCCATACTGTCTGTTGCTTTGATAATGAGATCCAGGTAGTACTATGCCTCCTCTTGTCTCAAAGTACCAACCTTCCACTGCTGTCTGATCCAGATAATGGTTAACACACAGCTTCTACTCAGCTGCGACATGTCCTTTGAGGTCTTATTATTTCCTGCCTGTGCTCAGTGTGGCATAATTTCACTCTGCACACCTTTAAATCCAATGAATCTGTGTTTTAAAATTTAAAGTGATGCTGCAGGATATGACTGACAGCGTTTCATCTCACCAAAAATCCACTTCGATATTTAAGTGTTCTCCTTTGATCAGCTAAACGGAAATAAACTGAATTAATTTTTGATCTTCCGATGTTGAGGCTTCAATAAATGAACAGTTTACACTAATGCGTTAAATATGAATGAACTGGAGTTTGGATGTTTAGAAGAAAGTCTTCATATTACTAAGGCCAGGGAGGCTTAAAACTGGTCGCTTTGGGAAACCTAGATATGGTCCAGTATGGGAGCATAAAAATATTCAAATGCTCAATTTAAGTATGCTCTATGGTTCATGAAAAGAAATGGGCAGGCTATCAGGGCAAACTGCAGCCAAAAAGCTTCAGCAGAATAATGTATATGAATTTTAGAAAGAAGTTGAGGTTATTAATAACAATAATTCAATATAGCTCATCTTTATTTGTATAGCTCCACTTCACAGCGTCATCTCAGGGTACTTTACAGACAAAATCAGTTTGAGCCAGTTCATAATAAATAATAGCCTAGTTAAGAAAAGAGACAGGTTGCATTGAATCTTGACTTTGATCCACCCCCGTATCCCGAACAAGCACAGGGCGACAGTAAGGAAGGAAAATTCTCTGGCAGAACCCGGCTCAGGGAGGGCAACCATCTGCCCTGACCAGTTGGGGTAGAGAGGACAGGAAAGAGGGACGGGGTTATTGGAGATGCAAACATTATATCCCCCGGATGTTATTAGCAGGTCAGCAATGGTCACATGTCCAAAATCATCACCTCCAGTACTGGTTCCCTGTTCTCTTCTGCTCTTTATCATGTACACAGATGGCTGCAGGTCTCTCCAAGAAGGCAGCCACCTTGTCAGATTCTCTTGTCTATACCCTCCTGTCCCTCTTCCAGGGGGCTCAGTCGAGTCATGGCTGCGCCTCATCAGCATTTGGGAAGTGGTGTGATAATTACCTGGACCTTAACGTAACAAAAACTAAAGAGTTGATAATCGATTTTAGGAAAAAAACGCCCTGACCCAGATGCCAGCAATATATCGAGTACACTCGATGTATCCCAAGATGTTTTACGTAGGATATATAAAATGTCTATATTGCAAACATCGAGTTTAAACTATTACGGCAGTGTTTTAAGCATGAACGTGGAATTTTCTTGGTAGCCTCTGTCTGCTGATCGAAGTGAAGTTCACAGGATGCTGTTTCAGGAGAGACATGAAAAAGCATGGACACAAGGAGTATGCAACTAGCTAGCTAGCTGGCCGCAGCTTACGAGCGTTAAGAGATAGGAGTTAAATTCGTCCATTTTAAGCAGTAATTTGAAATGATGAGGAGACTGATTGTTCAGCTGTATGTGTTTCCCGATGGACATGAAGTTCTTAGTACACTGGAAAAGGAAAAACTCATGCTGCTACTTTGTTACTGAATTAGAGCAGATATTATTGAAGCAGACATTTCTGTCTGATTTACAGGTGGTTGATGCGACATCTAACGTGGCCTGTCTGACTCATTAGGGTGTGCACGCTGCATGTAGAGACACGACGTGACATAATTAAATGTCAACATGAGAATTGGATAAAAAAAAAGATCAGGCTGTTTAGTTTTTATAATAAAAGGACAAAATATAAACCTGTTCTAGATTACGCCTGTTGTCATCTGATGAAAAATAGAAAAAAACTAAATAAGATCATTTTGATTATAAAATAATTCAATGAAAAAAATATAAAAGATTGAGTAATTATATAAAATAAAATAAAATTTATCTTTTGGGGGTGGCGGGGGTTGATGTCAGGGGTTTGGTTTGCCCCCCCTAAAATAATGGTTGGGGGAAAACTGGTTTTTATTAAGTCTGTTGAAAGAGAAAAATCACTGAAGTTAAATTTAGCAGAGTTTGCTTAAATCCTACTGGTGTCCTTTTTGCTGATAATGTTGAATTCACAATTTACAGTGTTTTGGAGGAGATTTCTAAACATCGAGATGTATATCATGTATCGGGATAAGGAAAAAAAAATATTAGGATATCAGTTATAGGCCATATCGCACAGCCGGTCTTGGGAACATTATTTGACTCCAATCTCAGGTTTGATAAAAACACAGAGGTAATTGCTAAGGCTTGATACACACGTAACGACTTTTGGCGTGTTTTTCTCCAGATTTTGCCTTTTCCCGACCTCAGACGGCAAACTCTCAATCTTCGTGAGATTTCCCAGTTCAGTCATCATTTGGTCTGTGATGTGTTACGAGCCAATTTGTCCCGATGATCCGCTCCGAAAGTGGGTCGTAGCCGACAATTGGGAACATTGAACATGTTTAATATTTCAGTGCCGATTTTTGAGGAACGCCGACAACTCGTGCATTGTGACTGCGTGGGTGGTAACGTAGTACAGAATGTAACCAATCAGAGAGCGAGCTGGCTGGGGAACAAGGAAGTAAATAAAGTCTGTGTTCACGCCGTCTCCAGTCTGTTATTTTTTTCAGTTCTAGCTTTTTCTGTTAACAATATCCCCAAGACCATCATTCCCTCGCCCTATATATCCCCTTCGATGCTGTGTGTTGTGTTTTCCGGTTGTTGCTATGTTTCTTCTTCTTTGTTTTTTGCCGGTTTTTGCTATGGCTGTGTCCGAATGTGCACCCTACTCCCTACATAGTGCCCTATATAGGGGTCACGCCATTTTGTCGAAGTGTCCGAATGTCCAGAGAGAAAAAAGTAGGGCACTCAAAATTACCCACAATGCATCTTGAAAAGTAGTGAGCATCAATGGTCACTGGACGGGTAGAGACCACAATGCATTGCGGGCAGAAGCTCAACATGGCGCAAGGAGGCGAAAAAGCAAACAAAGAAAATACAACATAAGAAATAAAAATATTTACACACAACTTTGGATTGGATTTGGAATGACATCTTGACGTGGGTTGTGGTTGCCGTGGTGATGGCGGTAGTCACGTTGTTTGCGGCGAGGAAAAATTAGGCAGCTTTGTGTTCGAATTGCTAAGAGAATGAATCACTATGTAGTGTGCAATGTAGTGCAGCCCTATGTAGTGAACGAGGGGTTAGGGAGTAGGGAGGACATTCGGACACAGCCTATGTTTCTTCTTCTTCGTTTTTGCCGGTTGTTGCTATGGTTCTTCAACGATTTTTGCCGGTTGTTGCTATGGTTCTTCTACGTTTCGACGTTTGTACGGCTCGGAGGACTAAATTGTAGATGAGTTGCGGGACAGCATTGTCGTGTGTGTTATTCAGTGATTACATTTTCGGAGCACACCACACACAGTATGATCAAAACTGATATTTTATCTTCATGTGTGAGGTCTCGACCAGATAAAAAATCTCACAAGATTAAAAAATTGTTATGTGTGTACCAGGCGCTAGAGGCGACAACAAAGGATCCACCTGATGAGGAAGCTTTTAATGTTTCTAATAGACATTTATATAATTTTTATCATTCCTTAATTGAACGTCTTTTAACATTTTCTTTTATTTGTTGGTTTTACGGCTTGTGATGGTGTTAGTGATTTATATGCTGGAATGTAAGTTTTATATGTATGCAGATTATGTTAAAATAGCCCTTTTTAGAACTGTATTCCTGTCTATTAAGCCCATTTGTGGTGCAGTTTTAGCAAGGCTAAAATGGAAAAGCTTAAGGTGGAGTTTCTTTTTTTTTTTCTTCTTCTTTTTTCTTAAAGGTTAAAGACGTTATTGTCAATTCTACTTATGTCATACAGATACATACAGAAGAACTGAAATACAATTCTCTCTCACCATAGAGACTAGTGCTTTTTTTATTTATTTATTTTTTTTTTTTTTTGAGGTGGGGTTTCATGATGCATTCGGAGTATTACTTTCACTTCCAAGATGGATAAGTGAAAGCCACATTTGTATCAAATAATGTTCCTACCTTTCACGTTGTACTGAGGCATTTTATGTGTAAATGAATGTGTTAGAATTTCACCATTAAGTGATATAAGGAATTCCTCCTGCTTTTGGAAGCTCTGAAACAAGTGTCAAGTGTTTTTCTTGCTGGTATGGATATGGATGTGTCTGGAATAAAGATAAATAATACTAGACTGCAGGATGTTTTTGCATCTCACTTCATTATATCTGTTTTTCTTTTTTTCAGCTCTGAACACAAGATGATACTCTCCCTGCTGTCTGCTTTCTGCTTGGTTCTTATCTACCTCCTGGTTCAGAGACGATGCTCGTGGGTCTCTAAGGTGGCTCTGGCACTTGGACTTTTGGGCGTCTACAGCTACCGGGCAGCTGTCGGCAATGTCTTGTTTCCCTGGCAACACTCTGGTCGCACTACATCCAGGTAGATTTTATTATTTAAATTTTCCGTGTGTTTTTTTGTACTGAGACGAAGATGCAGGCTGTGATGCATACATGTTCATCGGGGATGAACTCACATCATTAACTGTGATGTTAAACTGCTGATTGCTCTGTTTTTGCTTTACATCCACCTGCAGTAAATTTCTCTGCTCTGGTGTCCCTTCAAGTCATAATAAGTACGACATCTTAAATTAAACTGATTGCATTAAAAGGGGTGTCAGTCTGTGACTACTGGCTTAAATTAGCAGCCAGTAGGGAATGCAACCAAAGAGACAGCTTTTTCCTTTTTTTCACCCCAACATATCTCTCTCTCTCCTCTCCATGTCAGCTACAAGCCCACTTTTCCCTTGTGTTTTCTGTAAGTGACAAATTCAAAGTCACATTTTACCAAATTAGAGCCATAAGCTGCTAAATTAGAGCAGTGAGTGTGTCATTCTACAGTGCGATATATTATCCGCAAGAGGAAACCATTCAAGAGAACTGTTAATCTTCCCAGTAGTGGACATCCTTGCAAGTTCACCCCAAAGTCAAACACTGAAATTCTGACTTTCACTCCATCAAAGAGCTACATCTCAGACTCTCCAGGCCTCAGGTAGCATGTTCAATATTAGAAAACCACTGAACAAGTCTGCCTCAAGACATTTAGATAATGTTTCAGCCTAGCTTTGCTGTCTGGGATATCATCAGGACAAATTAATAAAAAAAGAAAGATGTCCCGTTTTAAGAGGATTTAGTCTAAAACTCTAAAATATAGACTGCACCACATACTTGTCAAATCAAATCAAACTTTATTTATAAAGTGCTTTTTATGCCGAAGGCAACACAAAGTGCTTCACATAAAAAAAGCAATCCTTACATATTAAAATAAAACAAGCCTTCACACACCAAAATGAATAACATATCAATTTAAAAAACCCACTCATTATAGTCTCTTTCACACATAGTCTCACACACACATATGCATGCACACACACAGACAATTTCTGTCTCTAAACGGCATGTAGATATAAAATACTGAAAGTAATATGGTTCCTGGTGTGAATATCCATCCACACCAGGAACCAGTCTACCAGCATCTACCAGAAGAGGCGCCGCCATAGCAACCACCCAGATCAGGGCAGGCAGGGGTCCACACCACAGCCGTAAGGCTGCAGTGCAGGGCCCCAGCCACCCAGACAAGGGCGATCACTGCGGCAACCACCCCCAGACCGAGCAGGCAAACCCCCAGCGTGGAGGATCCCCATGAGGAAAACACTGGAGTTAATACAAAGATTAAGTAACCTTAAGAAACAATAAAAACAGCTAAGAGCAGCAATAATAAAAAATACACATAAAGGACTTCATAAAATAATGTGCTAAAAAAGTAATAAAATTGAATAAAATGAAAAAAAAAACAACCAAAAGTAAAATAAAGCAGCTTTTAGATTACAGTTCAATCCAACTTCTGTATTGCTCGTTAGTTCTTCCATATTTCTACAGGTCTTTTCTTTTCTATGTAGCAGACACTATTCTCCAAAGCGACTTAAATCTGGTTACATCTTACTTGAGCTGTAGCATCAAGGGTGTTGCCTAAGGTACCAGCTGGAAGGTGTTAATATTCTTCCCCGTGGGACTCGAGATTCAAACTCTGGTCTCCAGCATGTGAGATGGACGGATGCCATGCTAACTGAGTTATCCAGCCAGGTAGCCATATTTCACCTACTGTATGCTACTGTACGGGCCCTTTGATCTATTAAACCTTAGAAATGGAAGTAGATTTTCTGTCCGTTTTCCATGACTGTGACTTGTTTGGAAAAGAGAAAAACACAAAGTGAAACTTAAAAAAATAAAGAAATTCTAAGACCAGAAAGAACTCAAGCAGTCACATCATATTTGGAAGTGCCCGGCCCGTAGAATGAGTAGAGTACTTGGTAGAAGTAGTAAATTCATTTTGTACAACAAAACCACTTTTGGAAGAAATAACATCATTCCAAATTGAAGGCTGTTCCACCCCACCACTTCCTGTCAATCAAGCTCAACAAAAGCTGCATTTAGTAGCTGTTTTCATCTCATCTTATAAATTATGTACTGAGGGTCATGTACAATTGAGACAATGAAACCTAAATCCAGAGTAGTGTGCACAGTATTTTTACCACTTGCAGTTCTGTTCATGAGGAAAGGGTATTTCCTACCTTTTTTTTTTACCCCTTTTCCAGTTATTAGAATTGCCTCAGTTTTCCCCAATCATTAAAAAAAATAAACAATTTCTTTGATCCCCCCCTCCTACTCCTTCAAACCACAACTAAGCACCCTGGGTACATAGTCATGTTCATTTCCTGCACTACATGATAAAACAGTTCATCGGCTGCCAGCCCTTTACTGTCCAGTGTATGTAGGGTATCTTGTGTGTGGTTAAACTCAGTCTGAATGATGAATCAAGTTAATTAGGGCTTTAAAAACACATCAGCATTCTTTAAGACATGTTTACTTTGTATGCATATAATCTTTTCTCACAGATTATATTTACCAAATGCTAATCGTAATGTCTAAAAAGGAAATTGAGTCTTTGCAGCTCCTGCGTGTGCATTTCATTCTGCAGACTGTGGCTTTCCACAGTTATCTGCCACTAACCCCCGTCAGAATATAATGAGTACTCAAGATTGCACACGGCTCTCCTGTCTAGTTTCCGTGACCTCCCTTCATCTACCACCAGAACCTGGCCTTCCCTAACCTTTTCAGTTCTTTTTGGCAGTTTTTCTTGCCGGCTCACCTAATTAAAAGCTCAACCTTTCGCCCTTACCCATTCACAGACACCTGACAAAGCCATGCAGGGACTCTGGCTGCTTTTGATGAACTTCATGATTGACAAGGTTGACCCGGTCCTTCAG
The DNA here is from genome assembly GCF_017639745.1 of Melanotaenia boesemani. Classification (NCBI taxonomy): domain Eukaryota; kingdom Metazoa; phylum Chordata; class Actinopteri; order Atheriniformes; family Melanotaeniidae; genus Melanotaenia; species Melanotaenia boesemani. Next base: position 34,644,699 of record NC_055688.1, on the reverse strand, counting down.
CTTTTCCTTGAGAACTCAACTCACGGATCATTACAGTGCTGTGCCTCATGGGTTTATTGTAGATTTAGTTCACACTGGCATAATTCCCAAACTAAGCTGTGTATATTGACAAAATTAAGTTTGATGGATTGGAGTCTGTCGCAGGCACTGTGCTGTAATTTGCTCAGTAAGGAGACGTAAAGCCAATCTACTGAAATTATTTACATTGATCATGTTACGATAGAGCAGGGGTGTTTAAAGCCGATCCTCCAAACCTGCTGTCCTGAAGGTTTTGGATGTTTCCTGCTATAGTACACTTGAATCAGGTTGATGGGTCAACAACTTGATTACAAGCCATTTGATTTGAATCAGGTGTGTTGGAGCATGGATGAAGCAGCTCAAACTGCTTCCTTTCTGGTTAGCTTTTAGCTTTAGCTTGCCAAACACAAGTTTCGATGCAGTCCATTGGTTCCCTTATTTAGGCAGTTATTCTTTATGGATTGGCTTGTATTATTACAGTTATTATAATTTGGACTAATGTGGATTTGTTTTAATTGGATCACAATTAATTGAATCAAGACTTTAAACTTTCTGCTTTTCTAAACTAAGAGTGCTCTACTACAGGTAGGTAACACACACAACCCACTTAGAATAAAACAAAAGAAAAAAAAATGAAAGAAAATATATTAATGATCCCTTAGTTTGAATATTCGTGCAATTATATTGAAACATTGCTTTGATTTCAGCGCTTCATTCCTGGAGCTCAAACAACCTTCCCATGGGTGGAGGCTGTTTGGTTTTATTTTAAACAACCATGAAGTAAAATTTGAGGTTATTTTTAGATGCAAAATCAGAACACTCTGTCTCTGAAATGCAGGGGGAAAAAAGCCAAAAACGTATTTTGCATATCTAGTTTATTTCCCTTAACAATGTAATCTGGATAGCAAAAGCGTTGACTTTTTTATAATATGCCTTTTTAAAATCTGGTCTTGGGTTTCTCTTTTTATCAAGACTCCTGACAACTCCCCAGCTCCCTCCTCGCCTTATCTTTGTGCCAAATGCTTAATTGCTCTGTTGCATCTTTCAAAGCAGCTAATGGGGTTGAGAACAGCCAGCGCTGCTCACTTTAAAGGGTTCAAAGAGTCACTTGGACTAGTGTCACTGTAGATGCTGTTTGTTTTTTCTCTCTCGCTGCTGCACTCCCGCTTCCTCTTTGCATCATCAGAAATGAAGCTAAAAATAGACGACTGACTAAGCGAGCTGACAGTGCAGTCATATACTTTGCATTGTTTGTGTTTAACAGGTTATAGAAATTTCTCAACAATAAGGGCAACATGAAAGATGCCATATGAACAAATGTTCCAGCAGGATGCAGCTCGACATCAAAGCAGCGGGCCGGGTGTCAAACCGGCCGGAGCTTGTTTACATCATAAAAAAAGTTTGTCTCGCTCTCTGCCCCCCTCCTCTGCATTTGCGGCACATTTTCTGCCAAACATAAAACCACAACAAACGTTTACAATGTTGGAGTTTGTGTGTGCTTGCATGGCTCACACCTGCATGAAACATGACCCATTTGATCGTGTACTGCTTGATCTAGAAGGGACTGCTGTGCAGCTACCCCAATTTAAAACATATTCATGCATACCCATCCTGCTTAAAAATGGAAATGTATGCAAACTTGTCTCCAAACACCTGTGAACTCTCACAAAAAACACACACACTCAGCCACATAAACACACAAACACAGGCAAAAAACTCAGTTTTATTACCCAAGAGGTAGACAGCTTTATCCCCGTGGTTCAAAGTCAGTTCTGTCTTTGCAAAAATCTCAGTAGTAACATTTAACAGATGATCATCCTTTTATCAGAGAGCTTGTTTGCTGCTTTTTGTCTTTTGTAGCTGTGCTGTTGCAGTAACAAGGTAATCTAAGGCTAAAAAAACAGACAGACATCATCATATGCTGCCAGCAGAGCAGGAATTGATCTTGAAGCTTGCATGTAATTAGATGCTTTCCTGCAGTCATTGTTTTAAAGTCCTCCACTTAGTCCCAGCTGTCACATTGACATTCTCAGTTTCATCCCACAGAAAGATGCAGGGCTCAGACAAAGTGTGCAGACCCTCCTCATCCTCAGCCGTCTGCTTCCAAGCTTCTTCCTGGCAGTGAATTTCCTACTTTGGCTGATTTACTTTAAGTGCGCCTGACACAGGTGATTGATGAAGAGGATATACCACACTTGTTAGGAAGATTGGTCATAGTCCTACCTTTCCTTATACGCTTGCTGAAGCACTAGCACTTGTTTCCAAGGTAACGGGAAATGCAGGCAGCTCTCCAGCTTGTAAAGCTATTGTATTTTCTGACCACTGCTACCACTGTAAACATTTAGAAAATCCAGCAAATAAGGTGAGTTTGATTTAAACTGGCAGCAGAGTCCCTCAAGGCTTAAAGTCTCCAAAAACTTTTTGTTTCTATATATACATTGTTTAACAACTTTGACATGGGAAGCAAAAGACCTGAAAACTGTTAAACTCTAAAATCAAAGTCAGTCAGTCAGTTTTGATTGATGCATGAAAATACATCAACATATTGTGATCTGAAAAACCTTTTTGGGAGATAATGTGAAATGATGCTCATCAATAAGATGGTCTTGAAACCACTTGAGATCAATCATTTTTTATTTATAAGGCACTTTTTTTTAAGAAACTAGTGTTTAACAAAGCGATTAAAAAAAGCAAAAACAAGAAATTATAAATATGGACAATATAACTCATCACAAAACAAGTTGTGGATCATAGAAAAATATTAACAGAAAATCGGTAATAAGAAAATGCAAAAATGGTTAAAATATTTAAAAGACATGTAGAATACAGCAGAAAAAAAACTTGTCTAAATTAAATTTAAGCTCTTTTACTGAGGTAAGTTTTAAGGCTAGTCTCAAAGAGGTTTTTGCTGGTTCATCAGGAGAGGAGGCTCCCATGTTGGACCTGGAAAATCTACAATTCATTAGTAAGCCTCCAGTTCTTGTGAGGTTGTAAAAAACTTAAGATCTTTAATGTAAAATGGAGCAACGCTATTTGAGGTTTTATATGGGGTGGGGTGGATTTTAAATTGTATTCTAAACTTTAGCAAGTGAGGAGAAGCTCAAGGGAAATATGATTCTGAAGATCCCTGTCAGCAGCAGTGCTTTGATTTAAAGATATTTATGGAAGTATTTAGGCACTTAGCTTAAATGGCATTGCAGTAGCCCAGTCTAGATGAGATAAATGTGTGGACAGTTTCTCAGCAACACTTACTGCGTAAATGAAAAAAGGTCAGACTTATATCATACACCAGCCACTTTATCAGGTCCACCTTGTTGGTACCAGGTTGGACCCCCTTTTCCTTCAGAACTGCCTTAATTCTTGGTCATAGATTCAACAAACTGTTGGAAACGTTCCTCTGAAATTTGGCTCCATATCAACATGACAGCATCACACAGTTGCTGCAGGTTTGTCGGCCGCATCCATGATGAGAATCTACCGTTCCACCACATCCCAAAGCTGCTCTACTGGACTGAGATCTGGTGGCTGTGGAGGCCGTTGGAGTCCAGTGAACTCATCGTCATGTTCTAGAAAGCAGGTGGAGATGATCTGAGCTTTGTGACATGGTGCATTATCCTGCTGGAAGTAGCATCAGAAGATGCTCCACTGTGGTCATAAAGGGATGGACATGGTCAGCAACAATACTCAGGTAGGCTGTGCTGGTTAAACCAGGCCACGTTGGTACTAAGGGGCCCAAAGTGGGCCAAGAAAATCTCCCCCCCACCATTACACCAGCAGCAGCCTGAAGCGTTGATACAAGGCAGGATGGATCCATGTTTTCATGATGTTTCCAGCAGATTCTGAGCCGAGCATCTGAATGTGGAGCTGAAATGGAGACTCATCAGACCAGCAACGTTTCTCCATCTTCTATTGTCCAGTGTTGGTGAGTGTGTGTGAATTGTAGCCTCAGTTTCCTGTTCTTGATGTTATCCTGCACCAGTGCTGATTTGACTTCCAGTCTGCTCATTCTCCTCTGACCTCTGACATCAACAAGACATTCTGGTCCAACTGCTGCTCACTGGATATTTTCTACAGACTCTGTAAACCCTACAGGTGATTGTGTGTGAAAATCCCAGTAAACCAATATCTCAATTTTGTCTGAGTTCAGAAGTAGAAAATAACAGGTTGTCCAGGTTTTTATGTCTCCGAGCCTGAAACATGAATAACTGATTAGTTTCATCAGTTACATCGAATCTTCTCACATCACATTTTTACAGCTAAGCTTCATCCATACAAGCAAGTGGATGTTGATGCGAATATGAGGAAAATGTTGTGTTTTTGTAAGACCACATCACTCCCAGCAAGATGCTGATTGAGAGAACAGGTTATTTTGAATAATTCAAAATATTGATTACAAATATAATTATTATGCTTTTTTTATTATTTAAAGAGGATGCAAGAGAACCAGTGTGTTTACAAAGCTGTTTTGAGTAATTTTCTAGTCATTTGAAGAGTCCCTTAACAAGATTAACTTTAGACCATTCATTAATAAACATATTCAGGCTATCAGGTTTTTGCTCTTTCTTCTTTAAATCAGTCTGATAGTGGCTCTGTCTGGAAATGACTCAAATGCTTCTGTTTGTTTTCAAACACAGTTCTCAAATCCACCAAATAATCTCAGTAAATGATGCCACAAGTAAAGAAAATAACTTTTTTTTTTTTTAAATCAGGAAAGACTCACTTTAAGCTTTTATTAACAGCTTGGTGTGAAATCTCCAAAGGAAATATTGAGGGATTTTACAAAAACCCCCAGCTCTCCTTCCAAAGAGAAACTGAGTCATTCCCAAACCAGCTGAGGGATTTAATATCTCCAGCAGCTCATGAGTCTCCCCCCGGTGAGAAATATCCAAAGCAACTCCCGGAAAGCATCCTGAGCACGTACCTGAACCACCTCAGTTGACTCAAGCTCCTCGCCTTTTTTATGAAAGGTTAGCCCAATCACCCTTCAGAGGAAGCTCATTTCAGCAGCTACTGTCCACAGTCTCGTTCTTCAGACCATCGGTGGGAGTTCAGACTTTTCCTTTTTTTTACCAAGACAGACCAAGATATTTAAACTCCTCCACTTGAAGCAGCAGCTATTTCCCAACCTAAAAAGGGCAACACGCTATTTTCGGATGGATGACGACAGCCTCAAATTAACTAAGCTGCTAATGTTCATCCCCATTTCTCTACATTTGGCTGCAAACACCCCCAGACTACTAGAGGTCACCGCTTGAAGCCATTAAGACCACGTCTTCTGCAAAAAGCAAACACCCATCCATCCATCCATCCATCCATCCATCCATCCATCCTCTGCTTATCCGGGGTCGGGTCATAAGGGCAGCTGCCAAAACGGGGAAGCCCAGACTTCCCTCTCACTGGCCACATTTGTCAGCTTGTTCACGGTGATCCCGAGGTGTTCCCAGACCAGCCGAGAGATGTAGTGTATCCTGGGTCTTCTCCAGGTTCTCCTCCTGGTGGGACATGCCTGGAACACCTCACCAGGGAGGTGACAGGTAGCATCCTAACCAGATACCTGAGCCACCACATCTGGCTCTTGCCAATAATTTTGACCCTTCTGAAACAGATTAACATCTTTTCCATGAGCACAAGATGTGTCCACTGGATGGTCCGTTTGCTTTCACACCGCAAGCGAACCGCACCAGGATCCGCTTACAAATAAACCAAGACCCCAGATATCAAGCGGACTAGAGTTCACTTCTTTGGTCCTCACCAGAGTGTGTATGAGCATTTACACTACTCTACACTAATCGTACTACCTGTGGAAGCCGACCAGGGTTTGTTTAAAGCAGACCACACAGCACCAGTAAATACCGGCTGAAACATCATCATCCATGCAGTAACTATCCAGTGGGAGGCTCTTACCTGTTTGCTTAGTTAAATCCAGGTGTTTTCTTTCTGTTTCAGGATGGGCAGTGTACGATTTTGAAGGGATATGAGGGACTGTGGGATCTTTTTTCTCTCTCAGTGTTGCACTTCTCTTTGCATGTCTCAATGGTGATACATAAATTGTAGAGGGCAATTTAACCCCCCCACCCCAACCACACACACATACACACACCCAAAACCATAAAATGTCAAAATAAGAACTGGCAAACATCCCAGTTACACTTTCAACCACAGGGATCTGTTTTCAGCTGCTTGTAGCTTTTATAGCTTAAACGAGGATGACTTGTGCATTTTACTTCAGTAACGTCAAAGCGTACAAGATGCCATTTGTCTCGTCTCAGGGTTGGAGAGCATGTTTGTTGTTTCTGGATTTTGGTTGCAGAAGAGAAAGCATGTCTAAAGTTGTGTGCATCCTGCCTCTTTCATTTAAAGCACAGCTGTTAGGCAGCAGCAACAGAAGTCAGAAAGATTAGTGTTCAATTTCTCTCAAGGTTTTCTTCCTGCACATTAGTTAACACGTAAACCCTGACAGCACACATCCATCACTGTTGTTGCATAAAATCCAGTTCGGGTACGGATTTTCCCCTTTTTTTCTTCCCCTTTGCTAAAGATAATAGTGAATACATTCCCTGCAGTATTGCTGGGGCAGCAGTGAATAATAAAGAACGTTGTTGGATGGAGCATATTACGCTGCTCCTTTCCTCTGCTGGAACAGTTTGTCTCCATAAAACACACTGATTAATAATACATGTCCAATACTCACTCAACTCCTTCAGGGTTACCTATTATCCTGTAGTTCACTTTCCAACCTGGGGTCCTGGCACCCCAAAGAGGGTCCCCTAAAGAGCGCAGGGGTCCCCAAGGCTTTAACTGTTTAGAGCAGGTATGATTTAAATGAAGGCCATGTCTGCAAAGAGAAGAGCCGAGGTGTATTAACGATTTTTAGGTGTTTCTTTCACATGGAACCAGTGTTTTAGGAGCCCAAACACACTAACTTTACACCATTTCATTAATGAAATGCAGATGATCCATCCTTATCCATCCTTAAAGCCAGAATGCATCATTTATGGTGAGAAGATAGATAATAAAAGCGTAAACCGATGCACGGTTCCAACACGCGGTGGGCGGGGGGTTTACAGCTTTTTGGTGGTTGCATGTAGGGGGTCCTCAGGGAAAATAGGTTGGGAACCACTGCTGTAGTTCTCCAAACCTCGACCTCATCCTGCTGTAAAAAAACAGCCCTTTTACGGTGTGATAGTCTTTCATTGAAGTTGTGATTTTCTAAATGTGGGAATAGCTTTGTAGATGCTGGATGGACATTTTAATAAGCAAAGATTCAAGTTGGCGATGCTCTTTGCGTTGTGTTTGTGGGTTCAGTGAAACAGTAAAACCTAATGGAATGAGACGTTGATATTCTTTTATTACACCTGTCATTTATTCCCTGTTAACAGACAAATGCTGTGAAAAAGGTCCACAGGTGTAAGGCTTTGTTCTTGACTGCGACATTCAAATCCACAGTTTGCACAGAATACCATGAAGTCTGTAAATGCTTAATGATTCAGTGGCTTTCTTAACCTCATAACGTCGTAATACTCGTCTTTTGCCATTCATCCATTATATCCATTATATGTTTGTAAGTGAACTCACTGGCTTCATTTTTAGGCAAATATGAATACATATAATTGAATTAAAGAACAGATGTGGGGAAATCTTTTAATTGAAGTCTGGATGAGAGCATATGCACAATGTCTGAAATGGAAATTAGCTTCAATGTAATTGCCTCCATAATGGAAAGAACTTTTCCTTTAGTCTGATTTTGGCTTTTTTCGCTGTGTAAATTACTGATGGCTGGTAAAAGGTTTTTTGTGGACTAAGACTTTTAGATGAAAAGGAGCTCCTGAAAATATTTTAGATTTTTTTCCCTTTTTTTAATATGTTTAAATGTCTGATTGAGCTCAGGAATCAAATTTTATTTAGATAATTTAGTTGTTTTTTATGATTTGGTTAAATGGAAATGATCGAATTAAATCAGCTGCGATATCGTTTCGTATTGATCTCTTGATCCTGAATCGTATATAAGTCATATAAAGGTAGAATTTTTTATATCATCATGATGTTTTATATCATCTGTTATATTGATATGTATTATGATCAAACTAACACCAATACTTTCAGCAGAATATTGACCTTAAAATGAACCTAAAGCCTAAAGAATTTATTTCTTAAAGTCAGAACAAAGCAACAGCAGACAAATGGAGAAACGTCTGTTTTCCTCTGGCAGTTTGCTCCGTCTTCCACTCTTATCTTTAATTATTAATGTTACATTCACACACCACACACTGAATAAAGGAAGGGTTACGAGTCACAGAAATATGAAAAATCCTGTCAAACAAGAAGCAGAGACATGAAATTAATTAAACTGTGAACAGAAAAAATCTAGCTGAAATTTCCACCACCATGTGGGACTTCTCCGGCTTGTTTTTTTCTGATTTAACCAAAGTTACCCGTCCGTCTATTTGATTAGCATCATTTTCAGGTAGCTCATTTCTGTCTTCTTCACAAGAACGTGTGCTGGAGTTGTTTGGATTTTGATTAGCAGTTTCATGAAGCATTTTTTCCTTTTGTTGTTCAGTAAATAAAGCCTAGATTAAATTCTTTTCCTCGTATCCCAGAGCCCATGTCTGAATATTTTTGATTGCAAAACACACGGATAAGTAAGCAAGGCTGCCAGAGTCCGCATCCTGTTGTCACTTAACACAATAACTTGAATATTGAAGGAGATGTTATTGAGGAGACGAATCAGTGCTGGTTTCCTGGGACTGCAAAAATTAAACGTCTAATCTTTTTTCTGTCTTTCAGGGGAACAGTGGAGGCACGCTTTGTTTACGTCTTTGTTTTGGGAATCCTCTTCTCGGGCACCAAGGACCTCCTGCGGTCCCAGATCATCACAGCAGATGCCAAACTAAAGAGCAGGGGATTATGGGAGATTTACAGCGGCTTGGTTTTGCTGGTTTCCCTCTTGTTTCGGGCTCACAACCTGCCGGTCCTCTGCGGCTGCCTCCTGATCCAGACACTCATGGCTCAATTTATCTGGAAGAAGCTCCACTACGATGCAGCCCAGACCACCATCATGCACTACTGGTTTGGTCAAGCCTTCTTTTACTTCCAGGTAGGCATCAATAATGGGGTAAAAGATCACTGTTAAATATCCATTTAGTTGGATGTTGTGGCTTAGAGTAAAAATGGTATGAATTTCAACCAACTTAAAATCCCTCAAATTATCCTCATCTTCCCATCTAGGCATTGATGGAAACTAGAGTCTGTAACAAGCAGCAAAAGCCTGCTTGACACTGTTTGTCCTGGGCTTCTGTAGAAATAAATTAACCCTTAAAACTCCACTAGATCGCCAGAGCCCCTGAGCACTATCACTTATATTGCCAATAATTTCTCAGGAACGGTGGTGTGTAACTCTGGGGGGTAAGTTATGATAGTTACCCTTTAGGTGATCTCCAGAAGTTTTCCAGGCATTTATATCCCATCCAGGAGGTTTACAATCCAGCCGCAAAATGTAGTGTTTATTCAGAGAGACTATATGGTAAATCCATAATGATCCATGGTAACATTATTTATCACATTTTCATTATAGAAAAAATGTGTAAGAAAAACGCTATCACTACTATGTTGCTAAGAGACGTCTATTTAGACCTGGAAATTATGATGAAGCAACTTTCTGTCAAACTTTCCACCAATCAGAGAGCTAGATTGACAGTAATGACCAATCAGGAGCAGCCAAAGATCAACAAGTGAGTAGAAAGTTCTATGTGTGTCTGAAAAGAAGAAAATTAATGCTCCTCTACGGCTGGAATAAAGCCAAGAAGATGTTTAGGATGTTCCCAAAAACAAGCTGAGCTGGAGTTTTGTGAAGGTAGAAAGCAAATAACTGTAGACCACAAAGAGAGCGACCTCAGAGAAGAGGCAAGGGTGCAAGATGGATGTGGAATTAACTTTGTCTGGGAGCGATAATATGAGAAGAGCAGCCAAAGTTCAATAGTGTTGCTCTAAATTCAGATTTGGCGATACAGTATTTTTGCAACCAAATTTGCAGCACACTTCATGCAACAGAGATAGTTTGCATGTTTTTGTCCAATCCTGTGTTTGCACAAATCAGGTGTGTACACATTTTGAGGCAATGTTTTTGTGATGGATGCAACCTAAAATGTTGTGGCAACAAAAGTTCCAGGTGTTTTTGCAAGTAAAAACACCTTTAATTTAAGATATTATTAAGATATTTAAAAAAAAAATCTAATTCTGATTTTCCAACTTTATTTATTTCAATAAGCACTGGGAGAGTATTTCACTGTTTGCTAAAAAAAAAAAAGCTGCAACTTATCTTTCAAACAGCAGCAAGCACAATAAAAGAAAGACATACCCAACAAACTGGCTGGTGAGTTTAAATTCTTTTAAAAAACAGTTTTCAGTCTCTATTTCTTCTCTTAAACTTCAAAATGAACTGTACAAATAAACTCTGATTCCCCACAGTTTGTCCTGCAGTAAATTTTTACTATCCTGCTCATTGGACAGATGTTTTTATCTTTATGAAAGAAGGAAAGTCAGGCATGTTTTTCCTTCCTTGATTGTGGGAGACACCTCATTTAATGCCCTGACACAGGGAGGAAAAACATTTATTGAAACAATAACGATAAAGTGCTGGATGCTGTAAAACACTGAAACACTGCCGGCCAGTTTCAGGTTTGATATAAATTACATTACTGACTCCCTGCTGTACCGTCAAAGCCAGCTGGACTTTTTTTTCCAGTGGATGTGTTATGTTGTTACGAGCCATAAACGTAGCTTAACTCCTGATATGTTACCTGTCTTTTAATTTACCCCCACCTGCAGCAGATATCAGGTTTCCAGTGGTTGTCCACAGAAATTCCACGTCACCAACGGTTTAATAACCCTCGTCACCTCTGGGTCATTAATGCTGTGATGGGCTCTGGAATAGACCACCACCAGACAATTTTCTGTCTAGGCGTCCAGGCATGTAATTACAGACCGTTTGACTTATAACCTTCTCAAGCAGCTGCAACCATAACGGATGTATAAAAGAGCAACACGTGATTTAAGTTGGCTGCTCTGAAACAAAAGCTCATGTCATGCAGAATCATCTAAATTACGTTAAATTAAAATTTAATCAGCGACTTTAGTAACCGTCGATCTGAGAGCGCCGGGTTACAAATTCATCTGAGCTGCAAGACTTTAATGGATTCAGGGAACATAGTTATACCCCCGTTTTCTTTTTTTCTGCTGTTTTTCAGGACAGTAGCAGAGCTAGACTTTTACTCGTAGGGGGGCAGAGGGTGGGCAAGACTGTATCAGAGGGGTCATATACTAAGAAAGGAAATTATTGTTTTCTTTTCTGTAGCACACACTACACTACTGTGATAACTATCTTCATTAGAGCAGTGTTTCTCAATCCAGGCCCTCAGGATCCACTGCCCTGCATGTTTTAGATGCATTCCTACTCCAACACACCCGAGTCAGATAATGAACTTCCTCATCAAGTTCTTTGCAGCCTGTTGACGAGCCATTCATTTTATTCAGGTGTGTTAAAGTAAGGTTACCTCTAAAACATTTAGGACAGGAGTCCTGAGGACCAGGGTTGAGAAGCACTGCATTACAGAGACATACAAATACAAATATCTAATCAGCCAGTCACATGGCAGCAGCCTAATACATTTAGTCATGTAGACATTAAGAAAATAACTTACTGTTAATCTGACATGGTTTTCCTACATTATCTTAAAACTAATGTGGTGCTACCAACTAGATTAGCATTGCTACATAGCTTCATGCTAACATAAGACATAACATTTGTAGGGACAAAATCTCTTATAGAAACGTGCAGCCAGATGTCAATATTTTTAAAGGAAGACTAATTAGAAGGTTACTTCAAACTGGTGTAGTGATACTGGTGATCCATGCTGGTCTGGATAGAATCACCTGAAGTGTCACCAGCAGTGTTCAGTCAGATTTTAGAGATGGCCAGGGCCCCCTGGCCATCCCTCTAGCTCTACCCATGATTCAGAAGCCTCACTTTAATTTTTGGCAGCGCACAGCTGTTTTCAAAGTGCTCTTGTTTTTCTGGCAACCAAACACACTAAAACACCAGGGAATGATGGGAAATATTGCAGGTAACCTAAGCTGCAGACCACTGCTGGTGTCACAGTAAAGTGAAATCAAATCAGGTCATGAATTAAACTTCTCACAGGGCGGTTTAGAAAGAATAAGGAGTCAGACTCTGTGGTGGATTTTCTCAGGATTAATCACCATCTTAAAACCAGACCGTCAGCAAGGGGGTGCTTACTCTTCAGAAACCAGACTATCTTCAAAAGTTCCCACGTGAGTGAAGTCACACTTTTCAATCCTCTGACATGGAATCCATGAAGGAAACTGCATCAGCCGCCACCCGCCAGCTCATATTAGACACATTCTTCTCTGAAAGTTATTACAGGAACATTTCTGGCTGCTTTTTCCATAAGTGATGAATTTGTTGTCTGTATAAAATGACATCTGAAGCATCACAGCAGGATTTCAGCAAGAAAGCAAGCAGAAAATCTCCACGTGCAGCTACCAACCTGCCCACTGATGCGTGCTGCGTTTTGTTTAAAATGGAACCAGCTGTTAGTGTTTTCTTCCTCTGCGATCATAGACGTGTGCTCAGACGGGGGAAGGAACCATTACTTAATGCATCACCACCCGCATGTCGTCACATTCAGCAAGAAATACGTGTTTGAGCGCCCCTGAATCCCACTGATTCTTCTTCTCATTGTGTGTGCTTGAATAAGGTGGAACAAACATGCAGGCTGTGATTCCCAACCCTGGTCCCACTATCCTGCAGGTATTAGATGTTCTCTGCTACAACACACCTGATTCAAATCAAATGGATCCCTAACAAGCTTTGCATAAAGCCTGGTACACACATAAGGATTTTTTAAATCTGATGAGATTTTTATCTGTTTGAGACCTCACACATGAAGATAAAAAATCAGGTATTTAACAGTGTTGATGATACTGTGTGTGGTGTCTCATCGCAGAATAACACACACATAATGTTGCTGTCCCACATCTAGAATCTAGTCTTCCGAGCCAGAAATCTTGTGTGATCAAACGTGATCTAATAAAAACGAAGAAGAAGAACCATGGCAACAACCGGAAAACACAACATCCAGCATGGACGAGGATCTCCAAGACGAGGGAGTGATAGTCTTGGGACTATTGTTAACAGAAAAATCCAAAACCGAAAACAATACCAGACTGGAGACAGCGTGAACACAGACTTTATAACCTTCCTTGCTCAGCCAGCTCGCTTCTGTTCCAGGTCCCAATCCACACACTCACAAGTCAGGAGTCGTCGGCTTTCCACACACATGAAGATCTTTGGTCGTAAATATTAAACATGATCAATACTTCTGATTGTCAGCCATGATCCATTTCAGAGCCGATTGTCGGGACAAATTGTTCCTAACACACCTCAGACCAAATGATCATTTTATAGGAAAATCTTATAAGACTCAAAATAATCGGTTGTTTGCCGTCTTTGGTCGGGAAGGAGCAAAATCAGGACAAAAACAACCCAATAATCTGTGTGTGTGTGTGTGTGTACCAGGCTTAAGTCTGCTATAAGTCAGGTGTGTTAAAGCAGGAAAACATAGAAAGTCTGCAGGACAGTGGGCCTTGAGGACCGGAGTTGGGGATCCCTGCATTAAAAGGAACAATGAGACTGTTTGTTTAGAAGACAAAAATTAATTATAGTGAATGAACTGAGTCATTCTGCATCATTTTATCTGATGAAAGGATCATTTGTGTGAACGTGCCCCATAAAAACCCGAGTTAAGGTGTGTTTGAGGTACTTGTTAGAAATCTGCCCTTTTATTCAATAAAAATGTTGGCTGACACATTTACAGAGTAGCTCTGAGGGGTTTAAGCCCCAAGAGCTGTATGCTGCCCTGGTCGGAGACACAAACAGCTGTGAAGTCAGCAGAAGCTCAGAGGAATGATTAGAAAGCAAAAAAAAAAGATCTTCACAACTCTGAAGTGCTTACGAAGCTTCATCTGCAGATCTTAGTGGGCTTGTTTTTGTCTTTACACACTGCATTTCTGTGTCCTTAGCAGTTCTAAAAATACGATTTCTTTTTGCTTCTGCAGGGCAACTCCAACAACATCGCCACCATCGACATTTCTGTTGGCTTTGTTGGACTGGAAAGCTACGTGGAGGCACCTGCTATCTTCTTAACAGCCCTCAGCACTTACGCAGGTCCCCTGCTGTGGGCGTGTCACCTTGTCTGCTACCTGAGCTCAGAGAGAGACAGGTAAGGGGCAAACACCCACTAAGTTACCTGGTATCATATCGATTTAGTAGATAAAGATTTTATGTTTGCCGCTTCGTGAAAAGTCTTCATAAAACCAGTTGGTGAGAAATGATCGATGGAGGGAAATTACACACTAGTTGTGAGACAATCCGGTGAGGTCTGGTTGCTCCTGCAGCCCTCATAAAGGAGGTCTTGATGAGGGCAGATGGAAAACAGCTGTGGGAGCAGGAGCTGACCCTCTACTCAAGGTGTCGGCCCACATCCATCTCAGCCAGTCCCTGCTAGAGTTGAACGCGTGGACTGTGTGTGCATTAAAACAGGTCAAAATGACTCTTGCTTCAATGAGACTGCAGCTTTAGTCTAAGCCAGGGGTCACAAACTCCGGTCCTCGAGATCTCCCATCCTGCAGGTTTCAGTGTGTCCCTGCTGCAGCACACCGGACTCAAATCAGTGGCTCATTAACAGGCTGATGCAGAAGTTGACAAGTTGTCAGTTTTATACTAGAGAGACACTAAAACCTGCAGGATGGTAGTCTTGAGGACCAGAGTTGGTGACCACCTGCCAAAACTACCCTTTTCCTGGAGTCAGACTGGGTTCTGTAGAGTTTTTTTTTTCTGGTACGACTCTGATTAAACGTAACCTGAGCCGTAATATGAATAAAGATGTAAGTGATATTGATCAGAATATATATTTCCCTAAAATTTCCTCTGGGAATAAAAAAGTTTATCTATTTTAGTTTCATTAATATTTGATTTAATTCTAAAATGTTCGAGACGAACTAGGATGTTGATTTCTGACACTGTGGTGAGGATGCAGGTTTTCCTCTGATGACTCGTACGTGAACGTTCCTGCTTCAAGGCTAAATCTTCCTGAAGGTCTTTTGCAGTCAGGCTTTTCTGATTTGCTTTTCTTATAATCCTACATAAACTTTTCCCTGCAGGTTTTATTGGTCTTCCAGACCTCGACTTGACCTCCGCCTCTTCTGTGAAGTTTTATACTTTAATCAGACGATGAACTGAAATAACGGCCACCTGACAATGCTTTGCTGTCTTTTTATAGCCTCCTTCTGCTTTGTGGTCATCAATTATTTTAATTTTCCTGGTGTTAGGCAGTGTCTTAATGGCTGCTGATTGCAGGGACAAGGATAGAGGAGTCAGAATATATATAAAGCTTTGAAATGAGCATTGCTTGGCCTTTCTAAATGATCATGAACAAGACAGAGCCCCACCAAGTTAATTAAGGTTTGAGACTTTAGTCAAAGTTATTCAAGAGCTACAAACCTTTGGATGCCCAATCTCTTTACACAGAAACTATTAAAAACACAGTTCCTGATCACCACATTATTCACATTAAGAGAAATGTTGTGTGGGGTACCCAAACTTTTGCATGCTGCTGTGAAAGAAGGAAATTAAGCCAAACAGGATTAGAAATTTTGATGCTGACCTTTACTTCTTTGTGGCAATAATTAGTCTAATAATTACCCATGAATATAAATCAGCTGAGTGGATGTGAAGATTTTTAGTTGACAAGCCGAGAAAATGCCAAAAAATTAGAAGTTCAATCCCAGCTTGTCCGGGAAGATGGTCGCCCTTCCTGGTTCTGGTTTTTATTCCTGTTAAAAGGAGTTTATCCTCTCCACTGTCGCCCACCCCCCATGCATGCTCAGGATGGAAGATTTGATGTAATGCATTGGTTTCCTTAGCTAGGAAAATTATTTTTTTGAATTAACTTATAGTCACAGTTATAAATTGGACTATAGTGGATAGATGTAATGGATTTGTTTTAACTGGAGTATACACTCACCTGCTACTTTATTAGATACACCTGTTCAACTGCTTGTTAATACAAATATCTAACCAGCCAATCACATGGCAGCAACTCAACACATCTAGTCATGTGGACATGGTGAAGACAACTAAGGCTGGGCTTACACCAGAAGACTTTTAAAAGATTTGCACTAGACTCTGAAAGACTACCAGCTCACATCTAAAGACCAATGTTTAGAGTCTCAGCCTAGTCTCAGCCTGAGATTTGACAAAAACTGTGAATCTATAGGGTCACAAATTACAAGACTGCAACTAGATTCTTTTAGCATTTGTTGTGACATGTTGGACAGTTGATATGGAACAGGGCTGATCTGCACACAGTAAAGCAAACAAGGGGCGAGTTTCCCTCCAGGAGGGAATTACACATCATCATTATTAAGTGTGGCTCTTCATCTCCACCAGGTGTTACACCGACTCATCAGAATCTGGAGGGATGACTGAGTTTTTATTCTCTTATTTGTTAGATCATCATACTGTAACACATAAATGATCCACAGCAGACATTTACTTCTAATAACCACCCGCTCCTCTTTCTGGACGCTCCACCGACGACGTTTCATCACCGCTTCTTGTTCGTCTTTTTTTTTTTTCCCCCGTCCTTTTTTACCGGTGGTCTGAATGTCGGGATTCCTGTTTCTGCTTTTGTCAGAGCTCATCTATTAGTTGTTGATCGTGTTTCGTCACTGCGACTTGCGATAATATCTAACATGTTAGAAATTGTCGCAGATCCAAGACTGGAGAAAGACTGACGTTAAACAGGGCAGATTACCAGCTCACACCTAAAGACCGAGATGATGGGAGCGCTGTGACTCCAGCAAAACTCCTAAGATTTCCTAAAGACTTCTGTTTTTAGTCTGCGACCATGAAAATCGTTTGGTGTGAGCCCAGCATTACTGAAGTTCAAACTGAGCATCAGAATCAGGAAGAAACTGCTGATCTACTGGGGTTTTCACTCACAACCATCTCCAGGGTTTCCAGAGAATGGTCTGAAGAAGAGAAAATATCCAGCGAGCAGCAGTTGTCTGGACCAGAATGTCTGGTTGGTGTCAGAGGTCAGAGGAGAATGGACAGACTGGTTGGAGATGATCGAAAGGCAACAGGAAGTCCAATCAGCACTGGTTCCAACCAAGATCTGCAGAACATCATCTCTGAACACACAACACGTCCAGTCTGGAAGCAGATGGGCTACAGCAGCAGAAGACACACCCGGTGCCTCCTGTCAGCTAAGAACAGGAAACTGAGGCTACAATTCACACACACTCACCAACACTGGACAATGGAAGATGGAGAAACGTTGCTGGTCTGATGAGTCTCCATTTCAGCTCCACATTCAGATGCTAGACTCAGAATCTGCTGGAAACATCATGAAAACATGGATCCATCCTGCCTTGGATCAAAACTCAAGGTTGAACTTGAGGTTCAACTCATTGAGTAAAATTGTGTCTTTAAAAGACATTTAGATGCTTTTGTGAATTGGCCCTTTACAAATAAAGATGAATAAATGCTGATTAGTTGGTTTTGAAGTAGTTCACAGAAAGGTCAAGGTTTTTGACGGTGAAGAGGGAGTTTTTAATGAATCTGTCTGAGATCTGGATTCAAACCCACTTCACCTTGTTTCAGATTGACTGTACAAGTCCAGCTGCTCAAAATCAGTTTAATTACATTTTTTTATTGAATGCTGTTTTTTTTAAATACTTGCATAGTCAGAATTGTCTCAGGGTGAGAAAGTCCAGGTGCAGCAGAGCTTTCGGTTCATGTGCTTTACTCATTGTAACATGGAGAGATGCTTACAATGTATTAAAGATGGATGTAAACAGCAAGAGAACTCGGCTGGATAAAGGCCAGTGGCTGGTTTGCAGTAGGTGTGTGAAAGTGGCCAAAAAGCAGAGCTTCCCCTCAGCGTGACACCTCAGTGCAGTGCTGAGTGATGAGGTCTGCAGCTGGGCAGCACCTGCCCTGCTACCTGAGCCAAAACTAAAACGCTGTGTTACTGTGGTTAAAAGATGCTGTTTGTATGAAAGAAGTTGGTTTAACCTGCATCTGCTGTTCAAATACCAGTGACTGGAATGCAAAAAAATTTTTTTTTATCTCACTCAGACTACAGAGAGTAAATACCCAGAATTGATTTTAAGTCTTTATATTCTTACTTTACCCAATAATTTAATAATTTATATATGTATATATATATATATATATATATATATATATATATATATATAGGCATTACTTATCCCAAACGGTGCTCTAGCTCCTTTCAAACAAAGCTGGTAGTGCAGTTTTAAAGCTTCACGCAGTTATTTGTCCTTTCAGGGACACCGTAGTAAAAATGGTGGCACAAATGTGGTAGCTGTTCCCTGGCAAGTTGATCTAAAAAGATCATTCTTAGACATAAAAATATAACAGTTATTTGAGTAAACTGATCGGATACCAATAGAAACTGTTTTTAGTTATATATTAAATTATTCTGTCACTGAATATGAAATTTAAATAAAAGATTTAAAAGAAATCTTATTTATTTTTTTATCTTCTTTAGGCTGAAGTGGGCTCAGAAACTGATCTTAAAATCACTGTTAGCGTTTACAGTTGAAGCCTCCACCAGCTGCTTTGGTTTGTTTTTACTCCTCCATCCCAGATTAACGCAGCCAGAGAAGCAACGGTCCCTCTTAAACCGCAAATAAAAATCACTACACTTTAATCAATAAAAAAATAACACCTGAGGCATGAAGTGATTTTTACTAAATTCAAGTTAAAAAAATCTCCCTTTGAAAAAATGTGATTTAAAGTGGAACGTGAATGATGAAAAAAGATGGCTTATTTCATTTACATCATCATCATCGAACAACCCAGCGCGTTATGGGAGACGATGATGGCACCGGAGGGTTGTAGCCCGGTCAGAAGGATGATGTCTGGACCACATATCGGTTTCAGATGTGGGCAGTAATGAGCGCTGCAGCCCCTCTGCAGGGACTCTGAACCCTCCTCCAGCTGATGTCACATTAAACATCACTCGTCACATTACGACGCAGGACATGCAGCCGTCTCTCGTTGTCACGCGTTACTCATAACAGCAGGCTCTCCACAGAAAGCCCAGCTGTAACGTGCACTCAGATGTTGTGACAGATGGAAGGAGAACGGCTTCGCTCATTTCAGATTCACTCTGCAGCATCAGCAGCTTGACCACAAACACAAGTCCTGGAAATGATCAATAGCTACTCTGAAGGTTTCCCTCCACACTGTCAAACTACACTGTTTATTCTTTTTACTCTTTTATTCCACCATAGGTCTTCAAACCCAGCTGACCAGGGAGACAAATCATGCTTTCATGTTATTATTAAAAACACTCTGTTAGGATTTTAATACAAGCAAGAAAATAATGATTAACTGAACGTCCTCTGAGCTGTTTGCTTGTGGGAGACTGATCCTTTTCTGCAACTATCTGCTTTTTTTCCCTTTTTTCTTATTTATTATTCATTGGCCTCTGTTGTTGTTCTGTTTTAACTCTGAATACACTTCAGCCTAAAGCCTCTTATTTACCTCGTTTACTTCTAAAAACCAGGGTTTAGATATGTTTGTCACACATCTGCTCTGAGAGAAGGAGTCGCAGGCAGAACTTTACAAACTAACCCTGAAAGAAACTGAGAAAGCTGCTGAAACCTTCAGGATTCAGCATCTGTTTCAGACAACAGACATAAATAGACTTCAGCTGAGTGGACGCAGGTGGTAGAAGAGCTTAACCTCTTCTTGATTAGACCCCCCGTACAGGGGGCAGCATGACAGACGTGCAGTACAGAAGATGTTTGCAGACACCAGGAACAGAAATCATAACATGCAGCAAACCAAAATCCCAGCAAGAAACTCAATTCAGCAGAAACACAGATCAAACCCCAAACAATTATATGGGAATGTAGGAAAAACCTGAGAACAGCTCTGTCCACTTCAGAGCTTCTGCTAATTTCTCCACACAAACAAGGAAAGCAGAGACTCTGCTGATTACAAAGACGTCTGTCTCATCACTGTGGGAAAAAAAAAGTGAGAGCTAGCAGCCAGAATCAGAAATCATGTCTTATGTTTGATGCTTTGTGGTGAAAAGTTTTATTCCAGCTCTCCTGACTCTGTCTAAAATGAATCATCATCAATAATCTTTCTGGTTCCTCTTGTTTCTGAGGTGAATTTAGGGGCCATCCCTCCTGAGATATTTACCTGTGTAACACTTCTATTAAAACACCTGGAAAACTGCTCAGGTTCACTTTAAGTTCCTCATCAGACATGACTTTACTCCTTCCTAGACGAACTGGGCTGCTGTCCTTGTTACTGAAAGTAATGAGGTTTTCTTTTAGGAGGAGATACAGTTTACATTTTCTACTATGTTCCAGGTGAATTTACTCTGATGCAGTAACGTGTGTCTTGATTCTGACATGCCTGTGGGAATCTCGCATGTCTCGGCTTTCTGTAGAGACCAAGATTAAACAAACAGACAAGTTTAACTGTGTGATGGCTGTAAAGGTATTCATGGTTATTGGCCCAGTATTGCCTTACTGTTCATTGTAAAGCCAAACGTGTCGACCAGTTTAACCA
The DNA here is from genome assembly GCF_017639745.1 of Melanotaenia boesemani. Classification (NCBI taxonomy): domain Eukaryota; kingdom Metazoa; phylum Chordata; class Actinopteri; order Atheriniformes; family Melanotaeniidae; genus Melanotaenia; species Melanotaenia boesemani. The sequence continues at coordinate 34,623,980 of NC_055688.1, read as the reverse complement.
GTTAAGACATAAAGCATCTTTTCTATCAGGTAGACCTGATATCCACATTTTCACAGGTTTGGACAGTTAAGCCAGTTAAGACAAACAGTGCATTAAAATACGGCTGAGCTGAGGATTAAAGGAGAAAAACAGGCTGCAGTCAAGTCGACCACAACTTATTTTTATGAGCTGAGAATAGTCTCGCAGGAATACCGCCAGCAGAGAAGGCTTTCTTTCTAAAAACGATCAAATCACAATGAGCATTAAAAGAAAGTAACAAGAAAGGTTAAAAATAAAATGTTCCCAGCAGGTCTCTAAGTGTAACCCGTACAGATTCCTAATATGTCTAAAAAATGAGAACCCACAAAATAAATCAGCATCATTACATTTTCTATAAGAATAAAAACAGTATGAAGCTCTAAGGGGAAGATAGCATGATGTCGAGGCAGAGTTGAGAAGTTTTCCAGCCGGTTCAGCCAGAAAAGTGCAACTGCATCCACCTCACCTGCAGTGTTTTAATGTGACACTGGTCATTTTAAAGTCACAAATCTGGAAAGATGTCTCACCAGCATGCATTGCTTCAGGGCCATTGTGCACCACGTCAAGCAGAGTCTGAGCGTTGGTCTAAACCAGGGATGCCAATTTACGTTTTAGTTCAGGGGCCACATTCAGCACAGTTTGTGCTCCAGTAAAATAACAGTATAATAAATAATCAAAACTCCTAATGTTTTAGTTCAAAGAAGTTCAAATACACCATCAGTATGTTTACATTTTATAAACTTTCCTTTTATAAAATATTACGAACCTAAAATCGTACAGCCCAGAGAGCCCAACTACTACAGACCTGTGGCCCTGACTCCATGGAGAGGCTCATCCTGCACCACAGGTGAGCTCAGCGCTGGACCCCTGCAGTTCGCCTACCGGCCCGGCATCAGAGTGGACGACACTGTCGTCTACCTGCTGCGCCGACCCCTCTCTTACTTGGAGCAGGCAGGAAACACTGTGAGGGTTTTTGACTTGTCCAGTGCTTTAAACACCATCCAGGGCTCAGTTCTCTCACCCTTCCTGCTCAGTCGGTACACTTCAGACTTCACGCACAACTCGGACCATCCCAGAGTCCTGGGAGCTGGAGGGTCTTACGCAGTATCTTAGCTGTTCCTGCGCTGGACTCTCAAGCTTCCAGGACTCTGTTGGAGGAGCCGAACTTGAGATGAACAGCCATCCACCCTACCCAGGGGAGATGGGAGGTTTGGTGAGGGAAGAGTTTTTTGATATATAAATGTTATTTTACTGGTCCAACCCACCTGAGATCCTGAGCTAAAATGTAAATTGTCACCCCTGGTTTAGGTTATTACAGCTGATTAAAGATGTCGGTAGATTCTTGGCCAACATGTGAACGTGTTCATCCACCTCCTAACTGGACCACCTACCCTATCTCCTACTCCTTCGGTTTTCCTACTGGTCTTGGGAAGAGGCTTGAAGTTCCTCCCCCTCAGTGCTAATTTAGTCTGATGCTTCAGTTCATCTGAGATGAAGCAAAAACACAGAAAATCTTTGTTTCTTTGTGTTTGGCTTTGCATCATCTCTTAATTTCTTGGCTGCGTCCCTGCTTGTGTCAAGCAGTTTTAAAGTCATTAACTATAATCAGAATTTGCCAGCAGCCTGCATTATTCTGAGCTGATAACTGGATCAGACTCTCCTTCTTGGTGTGCATGAAAGGTAAAAAAAAGAATTACAGCTTTCACTATAAATCATTAGTCTGCATCTTTATCGTGTACAGACATAAAAAAGCTTAGGACATCCAAAGTTTCTTTGCTCTGTAGGAAGTTTCTCTGACATCTTCAGCCCTGCCTTGTTCTGTTTTTTTTCCTCCTCGCTCATGATTCCTCTTCCTCTCCGCAGGAGCCCGGTTTCTTTGAGCCACGGTTGCTACTGTTTGGCCCTGCTGAGGTCCGTGCCAGCTGCAGCCTACATTGTTCTGGTAACTGTCCTTCGCTATCATCTCTTTATATGGAGCGTCTTTTCACCCAAATTACTCTACGAGTCCATGCACCTCCTGCTGACTGCAGGAGTCTGCCTCTTCTTCATCACAATGGAGCAAAACCACAGCTCAAGTAAACCTTAGGAAACCAAACACTGATTGTCTTCCACAGTCTCTTATACTAAGACTTTGTCATTTACACTCATCTGTTCACATTGTGCAGACAGATGTTTTAGGTAGAGTCTGTATATTTGGAAAAACAATGGACTGTAATGGATTTTGAATTGTCTATTTAAATAATATGTTCTTTCTAAAGAAGAAAATGTAAAAGAATGAAATAAAGTGAAGTGTTTAAAACATTTATGGATAATGAATAACCTTTTTCTTACCTCAGGGATGAGTGTACAGTGAGTCAAAGCAGCTCTGTGATTGGTTAGATAACTGACTTTATAAAGGGCTTTGTGGACACAGCTGCACCCTGACAGCTGTTTTCATTCATCCTGGATGAATGTTGGTAGTCCGAGCAATGCTGGGAAATATGAGCTCACCACATTTGGTTTGTCTTCCGATGTGGGAAGAAGAGGGTAGGTGTGATTAATTCAATTAATCATGACGGGATTCAATTAAGCTGCTTCAGACTGGAGGTCCTCATATGGTAATAGTCGTGCTTTTGCTTGTCTAACTGTGACAAATTAAAAGGTTTGCTCTGAAAAACCTTTATGTACTTGAGTTTTGTATTGTCTTGGCCTGATAGGTACAACTAAACTAGCAAGTATGAGTATTAGTATGAGATATCAGACAAAGCTTAGCGTGCCCACACAGACTTCTTAGAAACAGGGTCCAGTCAGGCCATATTAGTGAAAATACATGTGTGAGAGTTTTTAAGACACTACAACCATTCCAATCAGAATATGTTGAATGTGCATCACAAACCATTTGGTGGAATATTGTATTTTTTTTTCTATCCTATTGCTGTTGATATTTTGGTTGTTTGCCATTAAGTAGTTTTAAATAAAGGTAGCAACACTGTGTCTCCATCAGTCTGACATGGTGAGAAACACCAGTAGAGTTAAAATGATGCCCCGTAACGGCCTGATGTAGGATAGGATGAACAGTATGTAAAAACACTTCAGAAATACAAATACACGATTTTTCTGTCACTATTATCTTCCACGGAAGCATTCACACTATGAAGTTATCATGTTGTTATTAGAGAACTTCTACCAACAGTACAGATTCAGTTTTTTGTAGTTTTGGGTGTTTTTTTGTAGCCATTAGACTCAAACTTGTAAGTAATGAACTTTAAAGTAGCACTACGTAACTTTCTGACCACAAAACTGATGCAAAACTTTGCAGCACCGCGACACTCGCTAATATCTGGATATCAAGATACTGGCTGTTTTAAGTGTGCACTGTGGCTGATTCATCAAAGTAACGCAAGAGGACAGGATTGGAGGAAGAGGAGAAAAGAGAGAAGATCTGACAAATATCAGTTTCAGTGGCAATAATTAACTTTGCTAGTTTTTTACATTTTAGTGCTCCCTAACAACGGCTAATTCATCCTGCATCCTGTCTCTTCTCTGAGCTCTCTCCAGCCAGTGAAAGTCAGTCCAACGTTGACTCGTCTCTTGCTCTGTCACTTTCTCTTTTTCTTTTCAAGTGGTGGTACGTCAGGCAGCGAGTCACCAGGTAAAGGCAGGGATGCCGTGGAACAGACCGCAGCTAATGTGTTGCTTCCACTTTTGTTTGTAAACATGGAAATATCCTAACATTACAGTGAGTCTGTGTGGTCTAAAATCTCTTTATCATGACACATCATTTTTGTAATGAAAATCTTCCCCTAAGTTCTTATTGATGCCCTACAGGACATAAAGGAGAAAGTAAGACTGAATCCCAGGAGTTATTTGGTTGGTCTCTGCATCGGTGATGTAAATTAACAGCTGCATCTACTTCAAAGCACCTTGTTGATTATAACCTGCCTGAGCCGACATCACCCTTTGAGAATTGACCGAAAAAGAAAAAAACACATAGCAACAAGTTGAAGGATTGAGCTTTAAAGCTACAGAGTGCAAGTTTTCTCCTCCAGGCAGAAAAGGGAATTGTAAGCTCCCACTCTAACACTTGTCACTCACCTTGATGAGCTGTCTTCCTCAAAACAGCATCTCGCTCGAGGCTAAGATCCCTGACATACACTGAGCCCCCACAGGTGGCGAGGAAGCAGGTGCCAAGTATGGAAGGGATGTTCGCCGTGTGTTTCTGAATAGATTCTGTCTGATGCAAAACAAGCTTCTCCCTTTGTTTTTGCTGTTGTCGTAGCTGTTTGCTGCAACGAGCCTTGACAGGGAGCTCGCTGCCGACTGCATCGACAGAGAATAAAATTTAAATAACTCAAAACTTCTTTGGAAAAGTCAAACAAACAGCAGGATTTGCATCTCTGTGTGGAGGTTCAATGGCAGCCATAAGGATCAGCTGTTTCCCATCAGAGGTGGGACACGTTTAGTTTGGAGAGAACCAGACTCAAAGTTCATTCGGCTGGCAGAACGCTGTCGTCAAGTGCCTTTTCCTCCCTTTAGCTGAGCGAGAAGTCTCACTCAGGCTTCAAACAAAGTCTGATATAAATAGTTTATGAGCCAGATAATAATCTACATCACTCGTGAGGATTAGTCTGTCAGTGCTCAGTATGCTGCACATCTCTGTGCTCGTCCAGCGGACTCAGCATTGGCTTCACTAAATGAGCTGTTTAAGCAAAGCAAGTTTATTTATACAGTGTATTTCATACATAAAAGCAACTCTTTCTGTTTTATATAATAGAAGATCTAAAGAGAAATGCAATCAGTGAAACAATTAGACATCATTTAAAAGGTGTGCAAAAATCACAATATATATTTATACCACATAATATATAAATAAATAAAATAGCTAAATTAAGTTTATTAAATGCAGACAGTAAATAAGTTTAGCTGTTACTAAGACAAATTTTTACCAACTCAAAAACAACAGAATTAAAAGTTTAGTCTCCCAGAAAGACCAGTAGAAACTCCTCCATGCAATCATCTCCAGTAGACTGGATCACTGTAAGGACTTCCCAAAAAGAGCATTAAACATCTGCAGCTCATCCAGATGCTGCTGCTAGAGTTTAAACACAGGACTGATCTGAACACATCACACCAGTTTAAACATCTTTACACTGGTTTCCAGTCAGTCCCAGAATAGATTTTAAAACCTGCTGATAGTCTATAAATCACAGAACAGTTTAGGGCCAGAATCCATCTGTGATATGTTCAGTATAATAGATATTTATAGAATATAAATATCCAAGGACTCGGGTCAGCTAGTCCAGACCTGAGTCCAGGCTGAACATGGAGCTTATGCTGCAAACAAGTGGGACAAACTGCTGGACTGTTGTTTGCTTTTAATTCTTTTATTTAATTTAGTTATTTACATGATTTTAATGATGTGTTTTTGCACACTCTATTAAATATGTTTTAACATGATTTTGTTTCTTTTTGAGTTCTTTTATGTACTTTTTAATACAGATAAACTTGCATTACGTTAATATAAGTTGTCATTGATGCAGAACTTTAGTGGTTGATTCATTTCATGGTTCAGACACTTCTATCGACTTTTTTTGTGGTTAATCATCTTGTTAAAGAACAGCATGTTATGCAGGACGTACTTAAACACTGAACAGTTGTACATGAGCATTCAGATGTTTCAAAAAGTCAAATGAAGTTCACCTGTAAAGTTTATAGTTCATGCTTGATTCATTCTGATGTCATACAAAAATCTGAATTTCCCCATGTTTTTCTGAGTAGTGCATATAAATTGAACAGAAGAGGCCCAAGAGCAGACCCCTGGGGGACTCCACAAGTAATAGCCATTTGCTCAGATTCGTAGCTGACAATCGTATCAGAATTACTTCTAAATACGACCTGAACTGATTGACTACTCCAGAAAGTCCAGCCCAGTTTTCCAGCCTCTTCCACAGGATTGTGTGATCTACAGTATCAAACGCAGCACTGAGAATTCAACCTAATGTCATTTTTGACCAGAGCTGTGATGAAGCCTGATTGAAATTTATCAAGATCTCCACTTTTGTTCCAGAAGTCATTGAGCTGCTTAAATACAACTTTCTGAATAATCCAGGCTGTAAAAGCAGGCAGGTGGCAGCACACTGGCAGTTTGTTGTGCAGGTTTTTATTGTGATTGTTGCTCTTGGAGGGAATTTAGAGTCTGAAATGAGCCATAATACATTTTCTCAGATGAAGATTGATTTTTCTGTTGTGAGAGATAAAAAATTATTGTTGTTATGGACTACTTAGTGGGTTTCGGCGGTGCTGAAGATGAATTTTGCTGAATGGAGTAACATCCATCTGCATCTCATCAGCCTCCTTGCACTAAAGGAAAAATCTCTGGCACAGCTTTATTGTGCTGGCAAGTTCTGCAGTTTTGTAAGACACTGAGTTCGATTTTAGTTGTTTTATAAAAGGTTCTTTATCTTGTTTTTGTTCATTCTAAAAAAAAGAAACCAGAAGTAGAAAGGATGACTTGTTTAACTCCACAACGTTCAGTCAGGGGGAAGTAGAGGGTTTAGCTCAGCTCATGTTTTGATAATGCCATTTTCTAGACGGTTGTTTTTATCATTTCCATAAAAAGCTCCCGGATCGTCTGTAAGACACATCTTCACCGGTGCACGAAGAAGCCTCAAAGCCTCCTCTGACAAATCTGACGGGGCAACGCTTTGTGTGTGAAATCACTCCCCTGTATCCAAATCTCCAGCAGCCCGTGAAATGAATCAGAATAATTGTTTTGTTGGCATGGCTGAAAGCTTTTCAGCGAGTGTTATACGTGGCATCAGAACCGGACTGCGTGTTTTATTTCCTCCCGACTCCATCTCACCTGGAACGACCTGAACGTCTGCGCCGGCATCAGCGGTCGGATTCTGAGGGGATTTTGTGTTTGCTTTTGTTTACAGCTACCTGTCCTGAATCTGTTCATCCTTGCTTTGTAAGTGCTTTGACACACTGACAAGCTCAGATTTGTGCTTCCTGTTAAAACTTTGCTCAGACTTGATGTTTTCATGGCGTTTATGAAAACTATGCAACTCATTGTCTTTGTGTGATCAGGTGTTTTTACTCCTCTGTCTCTGATCCCTTTTGTAGACTCAGTTGTTTAGGTTGAATTGTTTTTTAACTGAAATTGACAGTTTATCTTTATTTTAAAACTGTAACAAATATAAAATGAACACAAGCTCTTGTATTCTCTCTGATCTTAAATGAATGAGACTATAAAACATTATTCTGGTGTCTGTGTGGATTTTATCGCCTTTTAGCTGCACATTTACATAATTTAACCCTTTAAAACTCCACTAGAACGCTGGGGCCCTCGAGCACTATCACGTATATTGTCAGAGTGTAACTCTGTGGGATAAATTGTTATTGATCTGCAGAGACCTGGTAACGAGCCATTCATTTGATTCAGGTGTGTTAGAAAAGGGTTGAGTCTAAGAGCTGCAGGATAGTAGCCCATGAAGACTGGACCTGGGCACCCCTGCTTTAGGTGATCTACAGAAGTTTTCCAGAAACTTACATCCCAACCAAGATGTTCACAATCCAGTGGTAAAATGCAACAATGATCCATGATAACACCATATTTATCACATTTTTATAATAGAAAAAGATCACTATCACTACTATGTTGCTAAGAGACCTCTACTTGGACCTGGAAATGATGATGAAGCCACTTCCTGTCAAACTTTCCAACAATCAGAAAGCTTAGATTAACGGTAACGTCCAATCAGGAGCAGCCAAAGATCAACCAGTGAGGAGAAAGTTCTATGTGTGTGTGAAAAGAAGAAAAATAATGCTCCTCTATGGCTGGAATAAAGCCAAGAAGACGTTTTTGGTACACGGTGGCGCCACAAAGCAGCAGAGTTGAGGATAGTAGGTAAATAGTAGCATGAAAACAAAGTAAATAATAGCAAGTAAACAGAAAGCAAAAGAAAACAGCTGGAGGAAAAAGTTTAAATACGTAAATAGTTTCTGTTGTTTGTTTCAATGCCAGTATTTTTTCTATTTGAGAGAATGATATGCAGATGGGAAAAGGCTTGGTCACTGTTGATCTGTGTTTTCGTACATAAGTACTGTTAATAATAAATTCTGTTTTGTTGTTTTGGTTGACCTTTATGATCTGACTACTGAGGCTGTCAGATCAAAGATAAAGTCCTCAAATGTCTGTAGACTGTGATCTAGAGTTGAGCTGCTACATGCATTTTACATTTAAAAAACCATGTGGACCAAAGCAGCAAAAGAAATGGCTTGCTGTTAAGCATTTTTATAAGATTAATGATTAGCCGCCCATTAAATTGTCTCTCAGCTTTGAACGGCCGGGTGGAGGCCATCTGTCTTCTGCTCTGGAAGGATGGATGACAAACTGCACGATGCACTTTTCAGTGGAGATTCTGCTGTTAAAGTCCTCCTGACTTAGATTAACTGGACAAGAAACCATCTGTGGAAGTCCACTTTGTGTATCTTAACATGCAGCATAGTAGTAGGAGGATGACAATTTAGTAATCATCCTTCTATCTGCTTTCCTCCCACTAAATAATTATTTTATGCCTTCAGGAGCTGAAATTCAATGCCACCATTAAAGGAACCACACATTCTACGCTTTGCTTGCTTCTGAGTAGGAGTCTCTTTAAAATCCTCCAAAGTGATGATGTCTTTTTGTAAATGTAAAACATTAAAAAGCTCAGTTCAGTTTATTTGAAACCAAAAAGCTCCAACATTAAACAGACATTTGCAGCAACCACATCGAGTTTTAATTCGCACAGAAATAAAAGTTATTAAAAAATTACACTTAGATTTTCTATTGAATGTCTTATTTTTTCTCTAAGTGTTTCCCAGCTTAACAGATTTATCTGGAGGTTACTGTCAGAGATCAATTTGTAGCTTCATAAACACACTTGTCATCTGTGCACTCACTCATGTTATTTTAATCTCTTTGGTTTATGTTGTGTCCAACCACAGGTCACTGCATCAACATTTTTCCTCGGCCATGTTGTCTGCAGCTTATCCTGACACTTATAAAAGACATTCACTGTCTCATGCATCTATGTTGTCTCTCTGGGAGGCTCAGAGCTCGTCTTGTCCTCATGCTGGCAGGTTGAACTGGATGCTTTTGTCCCAAAAAGCCAACAGACACACAGTTAGGGTAAAACTCTGCATCATGATGGTTTTCAGGAAGCAGAAAACTAGAATAGAAAAAATGTCGCCGGCGTGTGTGGCTTGACGTCTACTGTCTTGTTTGTTATCTTGTCTGTTTTGTGGATATTGTTGACTCCATGTTGGTTAATAACACCAAGGACTTTTAGATCTTTGTTTTGTGGCCAATAATCTAAGAAAGTCCCATCGGGGGTTGGCCTACCTGGCACATGTTCAGAGCGTGGCTGGAGGCTTCGTGGCTGGAGGCTTCATCGTAGGTGGCGTGGCAGGCCAGCGGGTAAAGTTAAGAGCCTGTGTGTCTCTTACCAGGAAGACCTTTCTCATCAACTCATTTGTCAACATTCTGTCTCGTGTCGCTCACTGGAGCCGGCTGGGACTTACCTGTACATGTTACCTGTATCTAACCTGTGGCTGGATTCAGTGATCATTTGTGTCTTTCTCACGGCTGCACCTCCAACTTCGTTAAATCTCTAGAATTTGCAGCCACTGGTCTGGGTTGGTCATGTAAAAGCACCCAGTCTCAAGGAGTGTAGTGACAGCCAGTAGCCTGTAGATGGCGTATGTTCTGTCATTCACTTTATTTAGGAGAAATGAAGAAAAACTGCATATAGAATAATCTGGAACACAGTGTAGTTTACTTCACAATACAGGCTTTTCTGTGACAGAAGTGCACCGTGGTAGCAGGTAAACTTCATGCTGAAGCTCATTTGAAGATGTAAAGTGACGCCCCTCAACCAGTGGACTCCACTATGAGGGGTCATCTACAGGTAATGGTCTGACCCCTCCTTTGCGACCTGCAGCCACATCAGCGTGCAATGATGTGATATTATTACTATATTAATGTCACTATTACTATCGCACTTATTGTTATTAGTATGATTGTTATTACTATAGCTCTAAAGAGACATTAATTTTATACTGAATATTGTTCAAATCAAATTTTATTTATAGAGCACTTTTCATGCACAAAGTGCTTTATATAATCAAAAAATATATGCATAGTAAAAACAGAATTTAACAGCCTTGACACAACATTTAGGAGAAATGTTATTATCATTATTGTTCTACGATTATGTAATGTTATCAATAATAAATGTGACTGTGATATAATGAATGAAAATTGCTGTAATTTACCAAAGTGAGACTAGATAAGCTTACACTTCCACCCACTTCTTTTAAACTTTCATGGTTATTTTTGTTTTGTTTTTGTTTTGTTTTGTTGTTTTATTTCTTTTTTTGCTTTTATTTTTTGCCATTTTGTTCAAAAAGACTTTCTCAATCAATTAATCAATGCACCGGTGAGCTCGGTCGGGTGCTCATAAAAAGCCTTAACAAATCTGCTCATTGCTTTTAAACTCGAGCTGAAAGACGAGCGTCTGCTCTCTGTCCAAGCTTCATGCTTCATGCTGAGATTTAGAATAAATTATTTGGAAAAGATAAAAATGATCCCATTTTTTATTTTTCTGTCCCGTCATATTTGGAGGAGCTGATGTTGGCCGTCAAACGCTTTTTCTGCTCGTTTCACTTGGTTCCACCGAGCTTTCCCCGTGTTATCAATCACATCCGAACTGAGCTGCTTTGGAATACTAATAACTTTACAAACTTTCAGAACTGATAAATGATATTTTCTGTGATAAATTTAGCCCCAGTCTGTTGCTATCATTATTTTTATGCTCAATAATGGATCAAATAGTCAGCATTAAAATGTGACCGAGATCCCCGGAGTGGAAACCCACTGGGAGTTATCACCACACTGCTGCTTACTTCACCGCCATTTTGACATCTCGCACTTCGTTTCTTATAATGAATAAGAATCCGAAAAACCTGCTACACACAACCTGCCAACACCAGCAGGAAAATCGGTTTCATAATAAATGAAGAAGCATTTAATGGACAAACAGGAAAAAGTAGAGTCTGAAATTAAACAAATTCTAATTTTTTACTCTAAAACCGTTTGTTAGTTTGTACAGAGGAGATCAACTTCAACTTAATGACACCAAGCCCTGATCATCACCCCTCCACCACCGTGCATATGAGCTGTTTACTGCTGTGAATTATAACCAAACATCTACTCTGGTCTCATCTCTTGGAAGGACATTCGGCCTCATTCCCCAACTTATCTTACAAATCGTCATAAACTTGTTTGTAATAATAAAGTTTTTATGTTATTATATAAAAAAATTACCAAAAAAAGAAAAAAAAGTTTTATTAAGATTTTTTTCAGAGAACGCTCAGTCAGATTTATGAACATGTTCTTTGACTGTGAAATTATTCGTATCTTTTCTCATAGATTGATGAACGATGAACCTGAAGGTGCCGACAGACGTGAGACGGAGAAAAACAACATAATGCCAAAAGAATGAATGAAAACAAAAAATAATAACAATTAAACTGTGCACTGAAGCCTGTTTGTCCATATTTTTAATGTGATAAAATGATTATAAGGAGTTTTATGTACAAACGGGTCATAAATTACTCCTGAACTTGGACAGCAGCCTGCAATGTCAAATTTATTTCTATATCCCATTTAACACAACAAGGTTGACCAAAGTGCTTAACAAATTAATGTAAAAAGATAACAAAATGACACAAAAAAGCAAATAAGTACAATAAAATTACTAAAACAGGTTAAAACAAAGAGACACATACAACAAAAAAGAAACAAAAAATAATGGCACTCAATTAAATGAACTGAATTAAAAGCCAAGGTAAAAAAAAAAAAAGTCTGGTCCCAGAAAGGCGACAGGAGGAACACCCTTGTGGTGTGGTGGCTATAGAGGAAGGTGGTACAAACCTTTATCTCTCTTTACAAACTGAACCTTCTACAGTTTGTAAATGACCTCCTGCTGCGTACAAACACAGCCTGCTTCCTTTTAAAATGCACTGATGATGGAAGCAAGTGTAAACTAAAACTGAAGTCTGAAGCTTGGTCAGTGATGTTACTAACCAGGAGGTCTCCTAATAAAACAAATCATTGTAATAAAAAGCCACAGTAGATTCTGATGGTTAAAGACCACATTCAGCAGGTGGATCTGAGAGTTGCAGGTGACTTGGACATTTATGGAGGGAGATTCTTGCAGTTGAGGAAACGGATGGTTTTAGAAAGACTACTGATAGAATAAAATCCATCCCAACTGCGACTTGTTCTCAAATGAATAAAAAATAGTTTAATTCTCTGCTGAACAAAAGTTTATAATGTTAGGAACATTCTGTAATATCCTACTAACAAACTCCCAGAAAACTGCAGGTCTGCAGAAAAGCAAGAGTTTTACATCAGTTTAAAAACTTTTCTATTTGCTGCCTTTTATTAAAACTGTCAAATTCCCATCAGTGGAACTGTATTTCCTGCATTTTAGCTATTTTTATTTGAGCTTTTTTCTTACTGTTTTTATTTAATTTCTTTTATCTCTATTAAAGTTTGTTTTTACTGTTTCCTGCAGCCCTCTGTAATGCTTTTAAAAACAGGTGTGGTCATGCAGGTAAATATGGTTGTAGAACCACTGGTATAGAGATGTGTTGGTTATCTAGCGTATGAAATCTATGTGTCTTTGCTGATGACATAAATGTTGCACAAACAATCAAGCTTTGCTTTAAAAGACCAAAATCCCTTTAAAAGAATTTATCAGCAGCACAAACAGAACACGGAGAGCCGCCATTGTTGTCGTGGTTCGCAGGTGTGAACAGGGCCTCAGGACACAAACGCAAGACGAAAAACGTCATCGTCACCAAAAGATTGCACTTTGTTTATAAAGAAAGGATTCACCTTGTCTTTTAAGAACATTTCACTCTGGAGCTTGTTCTCAAACCTTTGTGGTTTTGTCCTCATGAAACTCTGTTACCGTGTAAACGAGAGGCCAAAGTTTTGTGTTTTAGTGACTCAGCATCATCGTGTGAATGTGGCCTAATATCAGCAGCATAGACGGGCGCCAGAGAAGTAGTTTGATTTAGTGGTCTAGTATTTCATTAGCATCAGGGAAAGGATATCACTTTTATAAACCAAAACTCTGAACTTTAACTTCTCCAGAGCAGGATATGAGTTCAGCTGAAGTTACCGCGGTGACCTAGCAGGTTGAAAGAAAGCCTCATTCATGATGCTGAAAATGTTGCTAGTTTAAACATTATTGTTCTTATAATAAAGCCAAAGGAAATGTGTAAAATGAGGCTTTAATGCAGGGTAATGTCTGTATTTGTATCTGAGTGAAAAGGCCTGAAAACATCTCATAAATGAGTAAACATGTTGCAACTTTTCAGCATGACTTTATGTTCTCAACGTCACTCATTCGTCCAGCACCAACCAGAGAACTCATTACAGGAATCCAATCCAACTTTATTCATAAAGCACTTATTAAACAACCACAGTGGACCAAAGCGCTGTACAGAAGAATACAGAAGGAGTGGGGCATCTGTAGAAATAAAGTGAAATTCAGCTTTTGAGTCATAGTTTCCCCCAGGACAGCAACCTTACCTCAGCAACACTGCTCACCTTTTGAGTTTCCTGCTAAGTAGCAGATGGCTGCGAGCCAAAGAGGTTACTGTTAGTTAGGGATCGGCTCCTTGTGAAAACACAGCCAGTGCAGGAGTTATTGATTGATGCCTGGCTTGCTGCGTGGCTGGAGAAGGTGCCAGGGTTTCCCTTCACCCATCACTGCATCTCTGCCATACTTCTTGCTCCAAACTACTGAGAGAAATCTAACTCACTAAAACTCATTGTTAAGAAGCCTGAGGGGGGGAAGCACTTATTCTATTTGCATTAAATTACTACAGACCACACTCACAGCAGAGGAGAGTCTGTTTGTTAGGTCGTGAACCACATTTAATCTTCTATCATGACTTGTTTAGTTTATAAAATCATTCCTTTAAACTTCTCTAAGTCTGATCAGGAGTTCAGATCAGAGAATAAATACCACAATTATTCTAAAAATGCTTTCTGGAAGCTACCGTCAAAAAAACTTTGCAGCATTATATTTTCTCTTGGAGAAGTTTTAGCTGGGAAATCTGACATTCAACATTTCTGTCTGCAAAGTTTTAACTCAGATTTTTAGAAAGCCAAGAGTTAGCTGTTAGAGCAAATATCCATCCATCCATTCTCCTCCGCTTATCCTGGGACGAGTCATGGGGGCAGCTGCCTCAGCAGGGAAGCCAAGACTTCTCCATCTCCCTGCCTGCTTCTTCCAGTTCATCCAGCTGGATCCCAAGGTGTTTCCAGGTCAGTCGAGAGATGTAGTCCCTCCAGTTTGTCCTGGGTGGGACATGCCTGAAACACCTCACCAGGGAGTCGTCCAAGAGATATCCTAACCAGATGCCCGAGTCATCCCATCTGGCTCCACCGAACCATGACAAAGACTCCACTGTGTTTTATCTGATATTCTCCGTGGTATTTCTCTTTACAGTATTATCATAATTTAAGACAAAACTTTCAAATGTGGGTTCATCCCTTCATCAGACCTGTTGCCACAAGAGATGGGATTTATGGCTCTTTGAAGGGAGCTGGACCTTGAGGAGCCGCTCCTTTCAGAGAGCCATTCAAAAGACTGTCTCGTTCTCACAATATCTTACAAAATTTCACAATATATAAGAATGACAAACAATCAAAATATGTACCTATATAAAATCTACTATACAAGATTAAAAAATGGTAGGAAAAATATAGATAAAAAAGGATACACCTGAGCAGTCTAAATGTTTTGGATAGAACTCACAGTATTTGTTTCCAAACAATACTCTATATGTAAGGGGGGGGTGGGCTTGGCGTGTGTGTGTGTGCGTGTGACTGTGTGAAAGATTTCATTGAGTGTTTCTATTCTTATGTTTTTAATCATGTAAAGAACTTTATGTTGCCTGTGGCATGAAAAGCGCTTTATAATTAAAGTTTGATTTGATTTGATGAAGGCACTGTCAAAAATTTGTATATAAAAAGAATGGCTCACAAATGAACGGCTCAAAGCTGTGAATCGGTTCCCATCGTTCATTTAAAAGAGTCGTTCAAAAGAATCGATTCGTTCATGAACGTCACATCTCTAGTTGCCACTGATTTTCAGTCCAGTTCTTGGATCATGTAGCATACCTCAGCCATTTCTCCATGTTTTCCTTCCTTAACAATGGCTTCCTGGCAGCCATGTTTCCATGGAGACCATTTTTGATGAGGCTTCAGTGAGCAGTAGAAGGATCAACTAAAGGTCCAGATGCATCTCTCGGGTCCTGTTTCAAGTCTTTGCTGGATTTTGTTTTTCTGTTTCTTAAGGACATCACTTTCAGATATTGTTCATTTACTGTGGATATGTTTTTTTCATCTTGTTCTTCACTTGTCCACTTTTCTCACTTTTCTTAAAAGCACATTGCATATCATGCTGAAATAGAACTGAGGTTAAAAAAAAAGAAAAAAAAGGTTTTGGGGGAGCCTTATTTTTTAGGCATGCACTGAGACTTTGCAAGTCATGTGCACACATATATATACTCGTGCACGATCATGCAGTCAACAGGTTTACTGTCAAAAACATTCTGTCACTGCTGAATGCAGCTAAAGCAGGGCTCACCGGCCCTGGTCCTGAAGGGCCACCAACCTGCAGGTTTTAGATGTTTCCCTGCTCCAACACACCTGATTCAAATCAAATGGATCTCCCCAACAGCTTGTCATGTTCTGCACAAGCCTGTTACCAATCCATTGATTTTAGTCAGATGTGTTGCAACAGGGAAACATCCTTTTGGACCACTGTCCACTGTCAGGTTTCCTTCATGCAACACCTGACTCATATTAACGGGTCATTAAGAGGCTTGTGCAGAACTTGGACATTTGATTTGAATCAGATGTGTTGCATCAGGGAAACCTCTAAAACCTGCAGGACACTGGCCCAAAAGGTTCTGATAAATGAATTATTTTTCTTTTAATTTAGGAAACAAAGAACCTTATGGAAAATAAAATTAAATATAACTTGACGTGGACTATTTTTAGTGTCTCAGGTGAATGTTTTCAGGGAAGCTCATCTGCTTCTGCTCCCTTTATTTTCTCCATAATTCAAACCCTGAATATAACAAGTTTTCATTCAAAGCTCTTGGAAAAATGCCCAGTTGGTACAAAAATACTATGTCATGTCTGTCAGACAGTATTATCTTTCACATTTTTCAAACATGCCACTAAAAATATGTGTTTGTAATGGACAGCTAGTGGCAAAGTACAAAAGAATAGAGTTTGAATTATGTTCTTTGCTAATTTGATTGTCATATATAGACACAACTCTGGCTCATCCCTTGAGTTAGGTGCCTTTTTATGCTTACATGATTCATTGTCTATGTTAAAGGTACATTGTGTAACATTTTCTGTTGTTTACTGGCCAAAATCAATGTCTGCATGCATATATGTGTTATCATTGCTGTATTTTGACCACCACTAATGATCTGACACATTCTGGTGAGCAAAGAATTTTAGATTTGTTCATTGGAAGCACCATGACAGTCTGCCATCTTGAAACTACAGCTGCTGGCAAGGGACAAATAACACCAATGCGGAATCCCTGCGAGCCAGTGCACAGAGATTGAGATAAAGGAGGAGAAGAAAGACGAGAGCGGCTTACTACCCAGGCAAGTTGGAAAATTTGTTAAATTGTTATTCACAAAAATGGAGGACAATGCATATGTAGCAGCAGCAGCACAGGAGCCGTTTCACCATCACCAAGAAAGTGAAAAAGGGGACTTAAAAGGCAGCATGACCAGACGATACAAATAGAAGGATCAACATCATGCTAGCCTTCCCCAGGTGGAAGGAGCTCAAGAAGGAGAAAGATTTTAAAAGGGATGCTGAAGTTGCAGCTTTCTTCTCGACAAGTAAGTCAACAGTACTGCCCAAATGAGCCTAAAACTAACTTTTTTCATTCAGTTTTGTTAGTGTTGCTCGTTACCATGGTTACCATGGGCAGCATAAGCCGGTGATGAGTAGAGGACAGTTTCCCAGTCCAGAACCGTTTCCCCCCCCGTGAGAACCATTCTTCCTTCTAAACACAGAGGAACCATATCTGGAAATTTAAAGGAATGCAGTTTGCAATATTCGTGACACCACAAACCTTCACCTGAGTGAAAGCCCCATCAGCCCCATCAGATGACTGCTGTCATCGGTGTGATCGAGGCTTGTTGAGACACGGCGGCTATCGTTGTTGTAATACGTGTTTGAGAAAGTGAGACATTAGAATGCCCTATACGTTAGAATGCCATACACAATCCCAGCGTTAAATGGAAGTAATTCCTACACAATGTCCCTTTAAGTGGCTTAACAAACAACTCCACTAAGGAATAAATAGGGCAAGAAGAAAAACGTAAGACCTCCAGAAAGTCCTGAGAACTATTGATCAAAACCACTTTAAAAGATTTAAAAAAAAAAAAAAAAAAAACTAAATAAATAAGTAGTTCTGTACATTTTTGTCTTAACTTTTAAATTCTGTTTTGATTATTTTAACACTATAAAAGAGAAAAACTTGGAATATCTTGCATAGTAACTTTCTGTCTTTTAAGATAAACACAATTTCATTTGACATTTTGCTGCTCAGTGACTTTATACATTTCAAACAGAAACTTTAAATCTCCTTTTTGGTGCCACTGTAGTTATGTAACTGATTATTCTGAAAGAACACACAGAGCTTCAACTCGTTTTTGGATACCAACCTTTTTTCATTGCATACAGGATCAACATGATCAGTAAATGCTAAATGTAAGACATAACTGGCCTGATATTTCCAGCACATCAAGCTTCCGCCCGTCTGTGTCTAAATCATGTCAATACACAACTAACCAGTATTTTAATCAGAATTTTACTAATTAAAATTTAAAAAAATAAAAACTGAGCTTTCGAGAACTAGATGTGAATGGTGGGAACCCACACAGGTAATCAGACACATTCTGTCAGAAAAAGCTCAGTGTTGGCTTTTAAGAGCCGTTGGAGAGTTTCCAGACACAACTTTCCCTGGCAGCAGCCCACAGCAAATGGCTATGTTTCAAATAAAAGGCTTTTAGGGGGTATTGATTTTTTTTTCCTCTATAAGTATGGCTGGCAGTTTTGTCCTTGACACACAATTGGACAAGTATGCAGATGAGAGACAAAATGTACCAGAAGATGTGTGCATATCAACCCTTTTTGACAGTTTTTCTCTCACTTTGTTTCTTTTTTTTCTGTGTGACCACCAGCAAAAAGAAAAGAATAAAAAAACGTACTTAGCTATTTGAGAAGTTATGAGTCTCAGGTGGAGACTTTCAACTTTCTGGCCACAAGGATCAGGCTCACCAGGGCCACATGCTCCTATCCATCACTCATCCAGATATCTGCAGCGTAATCGTTTGTGCAGAAAGCCTCACTTATATTCCTCAGAGTGAAAAACGCTGGAATGCAAGTCAGCGTTTTTCACTTTGTGTGACCAGAGCTGGAGTGTCATTACACTAATGCAGTGCCACTATCCAGCAAAGGATCACCACCTGGGAAAAAAGGCTCTCCGGACCACAGACAACACAGATCTTACCACAATGGGCTGTCCTACATTACAACCTGACATGCCTTGGCTTTTTTAAAATGTGCAATTACTCATCAGAATATATCTCAGGCAGCAGGGTTTTTAATCTAGTAGAAAGGATATCATGAGCCATCTTCAAACACACAGTTAATATATTAAACTTAACGGAGGCATTCACTTACACACATACACACTGTCACAGCATTTTAAAGCAGTTTTGGTATTTTAGTGATGATTAAAGGAAGCAAAAAAGTAAAATAAATAAATAAACACACCATTTTAAATCATCTTCCAGCTCTGTTTGACTTCTTGGAGGAATTTAATTATTTTCTCTTATTTTAGTAAGAACGTAAAAGCAGGTGTGTAAACAGAAAGGTTTACAGGTCAAATCCAGTGAAAAGTCTCACTAACCAAAAGTATTAGAAGCCCAGTTCTACGTCACCAGTAGAAGACACTGACTGCATCCAGGCTCAGCTAACTCCTTTGGATAATCACAAATCAGTATTCATATTTTAATGTTCAGATCTTCTTACACTGAACAGGCATGTAACATTTGTTAACAACCAGAGATTAATGTCTCATAAGCTGCTCTGATCTACTCCAGCACTGTGCAGCTTTAGGAAAGTTGATATCTCCCTGTGCTACTGTTTAGAGTGATTGCACATTGTCATTTTGCATCTCACAGAGCTGATCTTTAAGTTCAGTGATGCTGTAAAAACATCCTGGGCAAATATTAGTCTGATAAAACTGAGCTCTTTCTTTTCTTTTTTACTGAGCAAATGTGACAGAAATAATGCGATACCTTGGTGACATTTTTTAAAATAAAAAAGAAGGCATGCTACACTTTCCAAAAGAAATGATCAGGATGTAATGTTTTCTGAGATATAAAAGATAGTTGCTAATTTTACCATTTTATTTAGCAATCGGTGTAAAAGTTTTATGTTCCATACTGTGGAAGACAGTTTTAGTTTTCAAAGAACCACATGTGGAGAATGACTTATAATAACTGTTAATAAGTAAATCTAGTTTGAACTGAAACTTTGTTCTTTATGTTAGGTAGGTCAAGCAGTATGTGAGCTAATATAGTAATATCAATAATGCTAACTTGCAGAGTTTCTTCTAGTATGAAGTCAAACAAAAAAGAAACTTGGTTTTGTTAGCTAATTTAGCTAGTGATATAATTTTATAACTGCTGTTTTCACAAAGTATGTGAATGTGATGTCATCCTTTAACCATGTAATAACACTATTTCAGCCATCCTCTCACTAGCCTCTTGAATTTGGCTAGCTTGCTAATGCTACCAAGCAGAGTATATGCGAGTATGCAGTCAAGCTAAGCACAGTTTTGTTAGCTAGCTTGGCTGGTTAAATAACGTTATGACTGCCCCTTTCTTTCACAAAATATTACTAACCTCTTCCAAAAAATAAATAATAATAATAATAATAATAATAATAATAATAATAATAATAATAATAATAATAATAATAATAAAATAAATTTTAAATGACCTAAACCCTATTTTTGGAATTAGCACAAAGGTAAAATATAAAATGTTGAAACTAAGAAATTGTATAATTTCTTCGAAAATATACAAAATTTTCAATTTGATGTTAATTAATATAATCTTATATAGGCTATGCTTAACATCTCTTTATCTTTTATGATATATATATATATATATATATATATATATATGTGTGTGTATAGAGAGAGAGAGAGAGAGAGAGAGATAAAATGTAATTTATGTTAGCCTGTAATGTGTGAATAGGCATTAATGTACATTTTATGATTATGTTTATGGAGAGCTCAATTTGTATGGGACAATGTACACTGCGGTTGTTGAAAATATAAAAATACATATGGCCTTGTGCATTCTGGAAGACATAAAACTGGAGGGTGTAAATTGGAAATATCTTCAGTCCAAAACCTCTGAATCCAAACAAGCCATCACTGTGGATGCACTGATTTAAGAGTGGGATCACATTAGCTTCGGACTGGGGCTTTATTCAGAGCTTACTGGATTGAAGCCTCATCCATTACAAAAATACATAAAAGCTACATTCCCTCATTGCACCAGCATCCCGGTGTGATATTTTTAGTATTTTAGAAGTTTAGTGGAAAGGCAAAAAAAAAAACAAAAAAAAAAAAACATTTTAATGAAAAAGGTTAGTACTTTAAACCTATTGAGAAAAGTCTTGTCAAGGCTGAAATTCATCCAATGTGGTATAATACAACTGGATAGCTGTGCTCTGTATACTGCAAAGAGCCCACATCATCAGCTTTGCTTGCATCTCCCTTTGCACAATCCACTGTAAAACTTTCATAGCACCAGCTGGCCAAAGGCTTCATTTTCTTTCTGGTAACCTGCTGAGTTAAATCTTAGGTGAGAGCCATATTTTCCAAACCTAGAAACCTACAGTGTGATTTCTTTTCCTCTCCTGTATTCAGCTGCAGAGCCCAGCCTGAGCAGAATGGGTGAGTGGAGACCATCATTGCACAATTTTGAGAAGGATAAATGGAGGGTTATCAGACTAAGCCAGTGGAGCCTCCTTCCTAAAGTTTATTCATCACAAAGCGCCCCCCCCCCCAAAAAAAAAACAAATAAAAAAAAAAAAAACAACATTTAGCCACTCACACTCATTTGAAAGCCTTTATCTGAGGAAAATGAACCACTTAGGTTTAACTTACCACAGAGCAGTATTGTCTAGAGTTACATCATAAAGACATCAAAACCCATTATCTGTCTCTCATCTTTGTTCTAATGGTTAAGTCACATTTGTGATAGTGAGACAGAAAGGCTTTTCAGGGGAAGGACCCATGCTGAGAGCTGATGTGTATTTGTGCCTGGTGCCATTAATCAATCATTTCAAGTCCAATCAAACAGTGCATTATGGGAAATTGGAAACCACGTGATACAGACAGCAGCGCATTAAGGAGCTCATACAATGCCTCCAAGCTTTAAAATAAACAGTTATCCATCGCCATCATATTCTCTTGTGAAAATTTTGTTAAACTAAACCTTAAAAATCTAATTTAATACCAACTCAGCCCATGAAAACAACTAGCTCTGTATTGTATTCAAAATATAAACTCAGCAGTTCCCCCACATAATGATGTGGCAGTAAACAACCTTTATAGACTATTTCAGCAGAATATTATTAATAAAAACATAATCAACCAGAACTTATCTTTTAGAGATGAAGTTTGGGCTAAGAAAGCGGTAACTGAAAACCCCAAACTGGCAGCAGCTCCATAACTTCAGATGAGGTTAAATACACGTTTTATTCACAAGTAAAAACGTTAACAGCACACATTCAAAACACAAACTGATTTTGTAGCAAGCTGTTGCGTTTATGGGCCTTGATCTGGCTGCACTGTCTGGGCCTAAAGGCTGCCACTCACATCTTTTTATCCACCTCAGCCTGGCTGGTGATGCTGAATGGAGAGCTATCAGGCAGATGTGAGAAAACATCAGAATGAAAAGTCCGGTGATTGAAAACTCAGTGCTGCTGTCCTCCTGTTACTTACTGCTCTTTTCTCTCTTTTTTCTGGGGAGTTTGTTGGAGGAAGCAAAAAAAGAAGAGGAGATGGTTGTTCAAGCACAAAGTCACTGATTGTCACAGCAGAGAGAAGCGCTCCGGGGGCGAGTCCACAGCGGCTATGTGTTGCATGCCTCTACCGGGAAAATGTCTTCGTACGCGGGCGGCAGTTCGCTGGGGATGGGGTAGGAGAAGGGAAAGCAGTGATTAAGCTCCGGGTCCGTGGACGAGTATCCCGGCAGCTCAATAGACGGGTGTCCCCCGCTTTGCACTTTGGCACCTGTCTCATCAAACACGGTAAAACCCCCCAAATTGATGTAAGACACCGACTGGAAAGCCGCCGAGGAGCAATCCCGCTCCTCGCTGAAGATGACCGCCCCGGTGCTCTGCCTCTGGCACCGTCTGCTCTTAGAAAACAGCGCTGCCTTGTACCTTTTGATGACCACCAGGTTGATGAGCCCCAGGAGGCACTCCAAAGTGCTGAGAACAGTCGAGATAACTAGACTCTGCTGGTAATCCCTCAGCTGCTCGCAGGCACGGTTCACAATCACAAAGTGAAAGCAGTAATGGGAGAATTTTCTCTCTACCAGAGAAGCCGTGTCTCCGTCCACCACCGCGCCGGAGAAGGCAGTGAGGACTCCCAACAAGAAGACAACAACACCGAGGAGAAAGAAATTCCTGCAGCCGGGCTTCTCCGTGCAACAAAGCAGCGAGGAGCCCAACAGGACCTGCCCGAGTCCCACAAGTAACCCCGAGTAGAAAGCCCCGGCGGTGGCGCTGAGGTGGAACTGCGCCTTCACCGTGGATCCCAGCGAGACGCATCTTAATCCAACGACAACTTCGCTCAGGGCGCACACGAAGAGGAGGGTGCTGGACAAGACGGTGCACAGTCCTTTCCCACTCAACTTCATTATATTCCACCTCTGCCGCTCTCGACCCCTCTCCCCCCTTCTTCATCCTCCTTCGTCTCCTCTGGAAACACTCTCACACTGGGACATCATCTGCCGGTGACTCCTCCGGTTCAGAGCGGGCGAACCTCGCCGCTGCGGCGTCTCTCGCGCATCCCCACCGCTTTACAGGAATCTATAAATAATTAATAGCAAAAACGATTTCCTCTCAGCAGTTATCGATAATCCAAACATAGCCGATGATCACCGTGGTCCACATTCTCTGACATTTGAGTCACTTTCTAGAGCAGAAGTTTTTTTTTCCTCCCTCCTGAGCAGAAAGTCTTATCTGCAGTCTGTCAGCTCGTCGGGTTGAATGCTGTGAGATGGTTTTTTTGGTGACTGAGAGGGAGGTGGCTTCAAAAGAGTTTTTTTTAAAGATGACCAATAATCAATGAACCACGGGCCTTTGAAACACTCCTGTCCTTAAAGCAGTCTGGGTGCCACGTAGTGACTTTTTAGTCACTTCTCGCGATGCTAAATTGAAAGGTGGACTTTTTATTGATGGTAAAGCCAACAAATACCAGCAGTAGCAGAAATGATTTACCTTCTTTGCACAGCCTTGTCAAAAAGGTCTGTTAACAACAGTGGCGGAGCTAGACTTTTATAGCGACATGGTGGGGTGGGGGTGTATAATAGGATCTTGATCATCAACTGGAAATATTTCCAACAAATTCAAACGTGGTTGTTTCGGGGTGCAGTATATGATAGGAGGATCAGTGACTGCTCCTTCTAGCTGTTCTGGGTTACTGTTTGGTGGTGGTGGAAGACTGGATCCTTGTGGCCAGCTCCATGCTGGGAGCTGGCTGCTAATATTGGGGCTGGGGTCTATCTCAGCTGGATCTGTGTTCTTCCTCTTTACAAAAAAATAGAAATATCTCCCTTTCTCCTCTTATATCTTTTGATACAAAATAAGACTGGTTATAGACTATATTTTTTCCACACTTTAATATAAACTAGCAGCCTTGCTAGCCTCCTGTTTAAATGAAACTGGATCAAGTAGCTCTAGCTTAGTCAGGGCTAAGTAAAGTGGATACTGAGGAACTCTTTGAGCATCTTTATAATTTATTTTCAGCTCCATTGAATAAAAAAAATGATTAATTGAGTTCATGTGTAGTCCCTAAATACACTCACTGAAAACTAAATATGACGTGGTTTCCCCACATTATCTTAACACTAGTGCTACCGTATATCTAGATTAGCACGGCTACATAGCTTCATGCAAACATCAGGTTAATAACTTTACATTAATTAGTAGTTGTACCTGCACAGGAACAAAATATCTTAAATGTGCAGCCAAATGTCAATATTTTGTGTCTGATTACTTCAAAATTGCCTTCAAACTAGTGTAGGGATACTGATGAGCTATGTGTGTGAATAAAGACGTTTCTGTCCTCCTCCAGTGACCCATCAATCACTTTAAAGTGTCTTTGAGGTGGAAAACTTTCCCCCTCCTGAATCTCCTCAGCTACACAAGTACAAGGTGGTCCTGAACGTATCAGTGTGAGCCGTTAGCGCTGTTAGCTGCCTGTCAGCAGCTCTGGAAAGCTGTGGAGACTCGCGGCAGGTTGTGGCAGCTGCAGGAAGTGCTGCTGGAAGTTGCTGCTGCTACGATTTGAACTGCTGTCTGTCGCCAGATGAGGATCAGCAGGTAAAGAATAAAGTCCGGTTTTACTTTTACACCCCTCAAAAGCACAAATCCGTCCCATTGCAGGAATATTCATCAGAAACTCTGTGAAAGAGAAGAAGTCGGAAACTAGCAGATCTACACCATATTAGTTCTTGTGTTGGCGGTCCTATCCTGCAAGGCGAGGACCCGCCTATTTGCATCAGGAGGGAGGGGGCTGGGAGGTTTATAAAATTTTCACATGATGTGAGAAGCACCAAGTAGGGTGTACATCAAGAAAAACAAAACCTGGTTTTATCCTGTAGGGGGCGTTACGATCCATTTTTGACACAACATCCAGTTTTTAAAACTAAATTTAAAAATGACTAATTTTATCAACAGTATAGGTGGATTTCATCACAATTAAGTAATACTGTGTTGTTTACAGCTCAAAAAACACATTTTAGGGTGTACTACCCCTTTAAGTGGGACCTGGGGTGTTCAGCTGGATTTCATTCTGGCTCTGAGGCTACTAACATCAGTTACAGAAGTGCTGAACTCATTTCTTGCAAATACATGGGAGTTTTTGGTAGGAGCCTAATGTGTTTCAGTTCAAATATAGAGTAGATATAGATAAGATGTAAATATCAATAAGATTTTGCCCTCTTTGCTTATTTTCTTGGATCTTTAAGGAAATAGCAAAAGCATAAACATCACAAGTTGCTGACCAAGGAGCTGTCCGCGGTGCTGAAACGTTCAGCTCAAGGAATACGGCAGCTGACTGGACACCTCCACAACTTTTCCCCACTGGACAACAGGCTAAAAACAAATAAAAAGGGAAAAAAAATCTTCCTTTGGGATTTTATCTAAAAGAACAGTATCTGCAGTTTGTTTCCTGTAATCAGTACCCAAATGACCTTGGCATGGTGGAGACAGGACAGGGTGGATTACTGCTGAGAGACAGTCCTACAGTTTCAAAACAAAGAAGTAGAAGGACGTGAGTCATCCACAGTGAGTACTGTAATGCCTAACCGAAGATACAAACCACAGTCCAAAAGAAAGTGTTAGAGTGAGTAGCTCAATGTGGTTTCTATTAAAAGACATAAATTGCACTTTAAGTTTGAGATTTGCCAATCAGCAGTTTAAACACCATGTTTTATTATAAATTAAACAGCTGGAAGAAAAGTCAGAGTAGATGTAGATGGATGCTGCCTTTTAGGACTGCCATGAAAATGTTTCCTGTTTCCATTAGATAATTTGTTGTCATTAAAGTGGAGAGAACTCAAAATGAGTGTCAAACAGTTCAAGGATGTGTACAATGACTCCATGATGAGATCTGCTGGCAGTATTTTGTGGACCATTGTTTTCAGTTCATTATACCTGGATGTGAAACATTAACCAAATGTTTAACGGTTGAGGTGACAGAATTACACCCGGGGAAGTTCTCCTCCATCCATTTATCACAATGATCCACTTCATTGACTCTTCAGGTACGACTGCCAGTAATTTTGAGTGCCACTCTAATTAGGTCAATACTACTTTGCATGGGTTTTCAGATTTTTAAGATGCTACAAATGATGAGCTGATATTCTGCCGATTGGCTGGTTGATTGGCAGTCTTGCTGTCTGGCGATGGCTGTGTTTGCCAGTTTGGGTCAGACCACTGGCAGCATTGTGAATATCTAAACCATCAGCTAACAGGACCCATCACCTCACATTCTTTGACCCAAACACACCAACTGTCAGCAAGAAGAAAGAAACAAACCTCTGAGCTCTCTGTACAGGGGCGGAGTAAGAAGGGGGGCCAGAGTGGCCCTGCCTACATCTGAAATCTGACTGGACACTGCAAGCGGCACTTTAGGTGATTTACAGGTCATTGGAAGAGGACAGAAACTTTTTTTCCAGTGAGTGTATTCAGGAACCATACATTAACTCAAATCTATAGGTTGTAATTTTTACATATGGTTGTCGCTTATTACTATTAATCATTGGATTTTGATATTTGTTATTAAATCTATTGGATAAGAAATTAAATAGGGGGCTACATTAATCGTTTTTTATAGTTATGAGTTTTATTTTATGGGGTTGTTGCTTGTTTAAAAGTATTTATATTGTTTTAATTTGACTGTATTTATTTGTTTACCTGCTCTGGGACCACATATGTTTTAGCCAGGGGCTAAAACTGGAACAATGCATCTTTTCCCTTCTGCGACTAATGTTTTTTTGTTCAGGGTCCCCAGCAAATAAAAATTAACAAACTCAATTAATCAAGATTTTCATGCCGAAGCTGAAAATAAACTGAGGATCCTCAAAGAGCACATCAGAATCCATGTTACTTGTAGTAAGCTGTCTTCCAAGGTCATTTTCTGATGGAATTTTTACAGGAAATGTCAGTAACCTTGTTTTTCTGATTGGACAACTTGTAGAAACATTGCAGAAGAAGAGAAGAAACTGACATTGCAGATTTCAAGATAGTTGTTCCCAGTACCACCTGTCGTCCATGGCTGTCTGCATTAGATTTATTTCTAATATGTTTTAAACAGTTAGTTTGTAGTGTGAAGAGCACTGAGCTGCTGTTATTGATAACGTTGTTAGGGTGGTTGTTCATGAAATGTGTCAATATCAGTCATTTATCACTAAAACTGGCTGATGTTCTCATGGTGTACATTTTTACAATTTGTGATTTTACACTTGTATATAGTATTAGAAGTAGATGCTCTCAAACTGGTTATCTTGGAGGTGTCCATTTTATTCAAGTTACTGCAGCTGGAACATGAATATTCTGGTAATGACGTCACCTACTTTTGGGCACTCAGAATATTAGATAATTGAAAAGCTTTATTAGTGCTGACTAAACTAGGGCAACATGATCCAATTTAATTTAAACGGGAGGCTAGCAAGGCTGCTAGCTGATTTAGAAAGTAAGCTACATAGCCTGTAACGATTCCTTACATTAATTAAGAGAAAGGGTGATCTTTCCAAGTTTTTTTTTTTTAAAGGGGAAGGATACAGATGAGGCCAAAACAGACCCCAGCCAGAATATTAGCAGCCCTTGAATTTCCCAAAGTGGAGCTAGCCACATAAGGACCCAGTCCACCATCACCACCAGACAGTAAAGCTGGATTTATATTTGCACAGTGCCTGCATAAGGTCAGTTACCAGCAAACGGTCTGTGTAGGTTGTGGAGGCTTGATATGAACCTCTTCCAGAAATGGCGTGTACCCCTGCAACGGAAGTACTCCTTTGTGATTGGTCATTTTGTGATTACATGCTTCCAGATTTCTGGATCTTCTCCCTGAATTTGCTCGAGTGTCACCGGCGTCAGCTACACCAGCCCTACCATACCCAGACGCTGCATAAGCATAAATCCAGGTTAAGCCAGAACTGTCCCAACTACCACCACATCAAGCAGCCCAAAAACAACCGACTTCTCTTTCTATGGACCTAAATATCCCCCCCCCGCATGCGACTCTAGCTGCCCCCATTTTTTTAATGAAGATGGTTTTAATGCAGGGGATTTCAAACCTGATCACTTAACTCAAAGTTGCTTCCCAGTGTGCCTATTGGGGTATGAGTGTGTGAATGGGTAAATGTGATATATAGTGTAAAGTGCTTTGTGTGGTCAAGCTAACTGAAAAGTGCTATATAAGTACGAGTCCATTTACCATGTATAAAAGTGTAGCTCCACCACTGTCTCTGTTTTCTTTCAGTAATATATGATGTCAACACTTTGTGTAGCAACAGATTCAAAACACTTCTCGCATTTGTTGTTCCATAACGTGGGTGTTGTGAATCCTTCAGAGACTGTAACTGTGATTAAGAGCTATTCAAACAGGCTTGAGCCAGGGGCATCTAAGAAAATGGCTTTATTTAACTCACAGGTAGCCTTAGTGGCTGCTCCTGAATTAAATTGGCCGATGCATCTGATGAAGCAGAAGTTGTTAACAGCATCTGTCGTTCGTCAGGCCCTCCTCCATAACACAGACAATTTCCTTGTCATGGTCGCAAACCTGGAAGATACTGAGGGAAAAGTAATTCGCATCCTAATAGGTATGATCACCCTTTCCCTACAAGGCTGCGAGAGGTGAAGGACTGTAGCAGCATTATCTCTCTAAATGCACCAGACTTTCTTTAGCCCAGAGGTACTAGCCTTCACCCGGCAGCGCTCAGGGGAAAACTTCAGTGACTCTAACAGTGTGGTAAAATCACCCATGTCCCTTTCAAGTTCAGGTTTTTAATTTAAGTCACTACAGGTTGCAGTGTGTTTGTGTGTGTGTGTGCGTGTGTGCATATATGTGTGTGTTCAGGTCCCATTACTTCAGCTGAGAAGGGACTGCTTCGGCATCTAAGATGCAGTTTTACAGCAGCAGTTACAACAGCGGTGACAGGTCGGCCTGTGAAATCCTGTTTAAGCCCATAAATATTGATGAGTCTAAAGCAGCCTCCACTGTTGTCAGCGAGAACTGGGACGAACTCTAACAATGTTTATCCCAAAGAGGAATTGACTCCAAGATTTCAAGAGATGGAATCAATATGGAGGGGCAAGACCTGTGTGACCAGGATCAGAGTGCAGACAAGGGCCGACACAAAAGCTCGACTGTGAGGAAAATGAACAAAGAACAAGGTGGTAAAGGAGCAGGGGGAGGTTATGATTTAAAGCTGCACCAGTCAGTGTTGTTTTAATATAAACATTTAACCTAAATGACTGGGTTTAATGTGAAAGAAATAACAAAACCAGAGAAAATCATCTTGTAAGTGCTGCCCTCAGGTCTAAAGAAGCATCAGTGAATAGTTTGGATTTTTCAGCGTGAAGTTATCAACCTCATTATTCACAGCTTCTGCAGGTTTATACTCCACATGATGAACAAAGAAAACCACTCACATGGCTGAGGAGCCAGAAAGCTTCAAGAAGAATCAAGAAGCTTTACTGTCATTCTACAGAGCATGTACATGAACGAAATGTTGTTCAATGCAGACTCCTTGTGCAATACATAAAATGACACAGTGCAACAACAGTTAGTGCAAAACTCAAGCGACATACTATACACACAGATATACAGACAATATTTGCGAGATATACAACAGTAAGAGGCCAGGACTATGAATGAGCCTGAAAACATGTAGACTGGCTAGCAACAGCACAAGAATGAGGTAGAATGGGTACATGTAGATTGTTCAGTCAGTCTACAGTGTGAGTGCACAGAGGTGTGTGTTTATGTGTGGGTGAAGGCAGCAAGTTGTGCATCTGTGTGTGAGTGTTAAGGGCGCTGACAGCCTCAGGGAAGAAGCTGTTGCAGAACCTAGCAGCTGTGATCGTGATGCTAAGGAGTCTCCTGCCTGATGGTAGAAGGTTAAACAGTCCACAAGAGCAGGAGGAAGGCTGGGGGGGCATCAAGATGCTGGACGGGTTCTTAAAGTAGCATGATGTATCTTTCTAACTTTAAAATGTGTTTGTGACTCATTTTGATGACAGTGACATTTATTATGTACATATCTGGAGTCATTGTTGCCCAGCAGCGTCCCAACTTTAGCTTACTGGACTTTGCATCAAGTAAAAGCTGAGTGTCTCTTTACAGCAACGTGTCACATGCTAGCAACTGGATATCAACACACTGGCTGTTTGAATGTGCACTGTGGCTGATTCATCAAAGACATATAAGAAGATGCTGTCGCAAGAAGAAAGGAAAAGAAAAACAGGAAAACAGAGCGAAAGATGAGGAAAGAGTCAACATCAGACTGACTTTTACTGACCGGAGAGAGCTCAGAGAAGAGACAGAGGTTGGAAGATGTTTCACTGTTTCTGCTTTCAAAGTTTAGGTAGCAGATGTTTGTTTTACTTTTACATGTTTCAGCTGGCATCTGCAGTGTTCCAAGTCAGGATGAATGCATGTTTCAATGATGTTTCCAGCAGATTCTGAGCCTAGCATCTGAATGTGGAGCTGAAACTGAGACTCATCAGACCAGCAACGTTTCTCCATCTTCTATTGTCCAGTGTTGGTGAGTGTGTGTGAATTGTAGCCTCAGTTTCCTGTTCTTAGCTGACAGGAGGCACCTGGTGTGTCTTCTGCTGCTGTAAACCATCTGCTTCCAGACTGGACGTGTTGTGTGTTCAGAGATGCTGTTCTGCAGACCTTGGTTGGAACCAGTGCTGATTGGACTTCCTGTTGCCTTTCGATCATCTCCAACCAGTCTGCCCATTCTCCTCTGACCTCTGACACCAACCAGACATTCTGGTCCAGACAACTGCTGCTCGCTGGATATTTTCCCTTCTTCAGACCATTCTCTGGAAACCCTAGAGAATGAGATCATCTCCACCTGCTTTCTAGAACGTGACGATGAGTTCACTGAACTCCCAACGGCCTCCACAGCCACCAGATCTCAGTCCAGTAGAGCAGCTTTGGGATGTGGTGGAACAGGAGATTCTCATCATGGATGCAGCCGACAAACTTGCAGCAACTGTGTGATGCATGTTGATATGGAGAAAACCTCTGAGGAAGGTTTCCAACACCAAGAATTAAGGCAATTCTGGAGAAAAAGGGCTCCAGCCTGGTACTAACAAGGTGGGCATGAACATCTTTCTTGACCATTAAAAGTCCTGGTTTATCTGGTTACTTTTTCTTTTGCACATTAGACCTTCCAAATGAAAAAAATAATACTCCCAAAAAGTGTAAAAAATAAACAAAAGACATCAAACCTAAAGCAATGCAGTTTTTACAAACTAGTTTTTGTTTTCTTCTAAACTGACTGTCAGGATACTTAATAGATGGGACAAGATGCCCTCCAGCAGTCGTCCTATTATTGTAGGCACAGGCAGGATTTGGCCTTCACGCATCTATAGTTAATGTTTTGACAGATAAATTAAACACAGAGCTGTTGCAGTGGATTTAAAGAACCTGTGAATATGTAATGTATGATGCCCTCTGCTGCCGGACTCACCCATTGTTCTTCTGTCTGCCAGCTGAACTCATCTTCTTCTGGTAAGAAAAAACAGTGGTGACAATAGAAATTTGGACAAGAACTAGAATAAAAACCGTGCTGCAGTGCGGGGTTAAAAGCCTGTAACACAACACTCAAGTTTGATGAGCTCCTTCAAGTAAGATTAAAACCTCCATTCAATCTAAAAATCCCACTCTGTGTCCTCTCACTTGGAGGGGAAGTACTTAAACTCTGAAGGCACATCACTCAGGAAACAATCTTTTATAATTAAATATAGGCTTAGCTCTTGTTTTTAATTGATCTTTCTTTATTTAAGTGCATTTCCTTTTAATGTTCCTATTCGATAGCGTTCAAACAACAGACATTTTTATCATTAGATTTTAAGTCTATGGGTCACTATAAAGAGAAGATTACTTCTCAGCTAAGACATCTGAAGTTCTGTAAAGTAAAGAAACACATTATCATTCCATTTGGATGGTGAGTAGTGATGGTTGTAATTTCATTCATTTGCATATGCTTGGAGAAATTTCTCCCTCTGGCACATGCCAACACATATTTCTGGAGCATCTAATGTTTTTTTTTAACTGATTGATTGAAAGGTTTATTTGAACATAATGACAATATATATATTAAAAATAAAATAAATAAAAAAATAAGACCAAAAAAAGCAAACACAAAAGTTCAAAAGGGGTGGAAGCAGAAGCTTATCTAATCCCACCCTGGTAACTTAGAAGAGTTTGTTGTCATTATACCAAAATCCCAACCATCATTAACTACTAGGCATTACATAATCCTAAATAAAATAATAGTAATAATAACTATACTCAGTATATACAATTAATATAAAGTTGGCTTCTTTTATATGTAAGTTTACAATAATTAATTACAATGATGGAATTATAAGATAATAATAATGATAATAATAATAATAATAATAATAATAATAAAAACACTACTCATATATTACCCCTTCATTCCATATAATTTCTGTACTGTTCTAGTACCATGTCTTTATATATCGTTTTAAATACATGGATATGTGAACACCACCTGTGTTTTGTCCCTAGCCTGTACCACAGTTTGACCCCAGAAACAGACATGCAAAAACCTTTTCTGATTGTTTCTTACCAGGTTCCGTTTAAATATCATGTCCCCTCGTTAATGACACTCCCCATCTCTCTAGTTGACAAGGTTTTGGATGTTGTATGGTATTAAGTTCCTGCTTTAAACATAATCAGTGATGTGTGATAATTAACCAGGTTCTGGAGTTTCAGTAACTTAGATTGTTAAAACAGAGTTTGTATGATCCAAATATCCGACCTTATGTATAACACGGACTGCTCTCTTTTGTAATATTAATAGCCAGTGAAGTGTATTTTTATAACTGTTGTCCCAGACCTCTATACAGTACATTATGTAAGGTAATATTAATGAACAATGAAGAATATAAAGTGATTTGTAATCCAGAACCGGCTTAATTTTATTTATGATTGAGATATTTTTTTGTCATTTTAACTTGTATGTGTCTGATGTGGAGCTTCCATCTACTTTTATTATCTAGTATCTAGGAATTTTATCTCTTTTACATGTTCAATAATTTCATTATCTATTTGTATGTGTGTATCATCTTTGTTTTTACAAACCAAAAACCATTACCTTAGTTTTAAATTATTTTAATTTTCTGCTCTATTAATTTAATACCCATTAGATTTCTAAACAGAATTCAATATAATTTTCTAAATTTGCAGCTCCAGTGTGTGAATGGTTATAAAAAAAATAATAATAAAAAAAAATCTGGGGCGTAGCAAGAGGGGTGGTCAGGGTGGCGCTGGCCAGTCCTGAAATCTGATTGGACACCCCAGGTGCCACCTCATGTGGTTGACAGGTCAGACACACAGCGCTCACCAGTATAACTACACCAGTTTGAAGTAAAATTATAAGCTTTTTTATAATCAGTCATCCTTTAATAATACAGACATCTGGCTGCACATTTCTAGAAGAGATTTTGTTCCTGTGCAACTATAACTTGTTATGTAAGCTAACCTGATGTTAGCATGAAGCTACATAGCAGTGCTAATCTAGTTATATGGTAGCACTAGATTACTTTTAAGCTAACGTTGGGAAACCATGTTATCTTTAGTTTAAGTGGGTGTATTTAGGGACTAGACATCATCTCAGTTAATCAAGATTTTCACATTGGAGCTGAAAATAAAGATGCTCAAAGAGAAACTCTGGATCTACATTAGAGCTGACTAAGCTAAAGCTTCATTTAAACAGGAGGCTAGCAAGGCTGCTGGTTTATTCTAAAGTAAGTTACAACATGAAAATGTGGAGAAATATAAGCTGTCTTAATTTGTAAGAAAAAAAGTAGATATTGCTTTTTTTGTGTTAGGAGGAGGGACACAGATGAAACCGAATGAGGCACTAACCGCACAAGTCATTGTTATCAAACTCAAGGATCCAGTCTACCAGCACCACCAAAACTAACAAAACATAAACCAAACTGCTAGAAGAGTTGTCATAGATGTCCCCAGTACCAAATCAAGTACCTCAAAATAATCAACTTATCTTTCTATGGACCTTTTTCCAATCCAATCCACTTTATTTATAAAGCACATTTTAAAAACAAAGAAAAGTCTCCAAAGTGCTGCACATCAACAATCAACAATAATCAACAATAGTGATTTAAAATATTTGAGCTTTTTGCAAACATTTCTGCTTGATCCAGATTATCAGTGTCCGGATGTTTTATTTCTCATGTGGGCTGCACAGAGGTGTTGTGGTTAGAGCTGCTGCTTCACAGAAAGAAGATCACTGGGAAGACTCAGCTGTGAGGGAGTTCAGCCCAGGGAGGCCAGAGGGTGGGCAGCTAATCCGCTGTGCCTGTGCACACATTTCAAAGGTTTGAACTGGGCCTTTCTGTGTGGAGTTTGCATGTTCTCCCCGTGTATGCTTGGTTTCTGTCCAGGTACTCTGGCTTCCTCCCACCATCCTAAAACATGCATGCGACATTAATCGGTCACTCTAAATTACAGCATCTCACAGAAGTGAGTGCACCCCTCGCATTTTTGCAAATATTTCATTATATCTTTTCATGGGACAACACTATAGAAATGAAACTTTGATATACAGGACACCAAACTATAATTATTCTGTATGTCAAAGTTTAATTTCTATAGTTGTCCCATGAAAAGATATAATGAAATATCATGTGGGAGGCATGGTAGCTGCAGCGATAGGCTCCAGCTCTCCCATGACCCTGAATTGGAATAAACTGTATAGAAAAAGTTGGAGTCTCTCTAAAGTGGCCACAGTTATCTCAGTGTATGAGCGTGTGTAAGAGAAATACAATCATTTCCTTTCTTAGTATATGACCCCCGTGATCTTGGACCCCCACTCGTCATTTATAAAAGCCTATCTCCGCCACTGCAGTAAGAAGTGTTTGTCTCTGCTGCTGCCACAGCTTCCTTTAATCTCACATTCCTCTGTTCTGATTTCTGTTTTGAATTGCATTTTAAAGGTGTAATATTCTGGCACACCTGCACCCCTCTTGAGAACCTTTCATGCGCTTTGTGGCTTTTCTACCGAAGCTAAAACAAGCATGTGGCAGCACTCGTCGACGACCAGAGAGGCTGCAGAAACCCACACAGGATTAGCTGCCATTTATAAAAAAAACAGATGTCTCCAAATCAAGCTGGACATGGTCCAGCATTCTGCATCGATACATTGGCTGCCTGCTAATCCACCGTGCCTGTGCATGCATTTCAAAAACTAGAGAGCAGCAACACAAGCCTTTATGATAACTGCTGATATGGGCGTCTCCAGAAGACAGATATTTGACTTCACAGTCTTCTTTAACAGTTTATTAACTCTCTTAGCACGCAGACTGCAATGAAAGCTGTGCTTTGTTTGGATTTGTGCTGGAATTAATCAATATTTGAATTACAGACTGGAATATCTTTTGTGTTTTTTATCCTGGGTTTAACCTCTTGGGAGTATTTTCCTCCAAACAATGCTTGAAGTGATGCAGCAGTTGCCTGATCGGTTTTATTTGATTGATTGCAGGTCTAGACAGATTTCATATTCACATCACAGCCTGGATTCTGTCTCATGGACCGGTTTCTTAACCAGCTTCAGGTTAAAAGTTTAGGAGATGCTGACCTGCAGCTCAAGGATGAGGTGAAGTTATAAGAGTCATGTGGCCCTTGTGTTCAGTCTTGTCAGAACTTCCCATGACGTGGATCCTCCACACTGAAACAAGGAGTCTTGCTCAAATATGAACCATCCACAGAAGCTATAATTACACACTGCTGGGACGCAGAATGAGAGGCGGGTGGATTGTGTTGTAGCGCTAGCAGAAGTAGGAACAGCTGCATCCAGTGGAGTAAATCCATTTCCAATCTCCAAGGGAGTCGAGGACACGAGGTTGTGGGTGGCAGTGCATGTGCACGAGTTTTGTCCAGTTTTCGTCTGGCAGAATCAAACATGCCCAGCAGCAAAATCCCAAGTATAGATGTGGAAAGCATGGGAACCTGTGATGTTGTGCAAGTTATTGAGACATAAAGCTACATTTCTAATCTGCTTTATTTCTACAAACTGCTTGTTACTTCAGTTAAAACACAAATACATCCAATCAACAGATTCTCTTAGTCAACGGTGGGTTTGTGTCCAACCATCATATCTGATCTACTGGCAAATAACACATTTGTTTTTCTCCATCAAATGTTAATAACCCTCAAGACTGGTTGAGTTAGATATTACTGTGCATGCAAACACACTCACAGGTTTATCAGTAACCATTTCAGAAGCAAACATTTTTACAGTTCCAGATGTTTTTATTGTGTACTTATGGAAAGAAAAAAAGCTGGACAATATGAATGAATACTTATCCAATGTGGCCTCATGTTGGTGATTATTTTTCAAAGCTTCCTTAGCAATACACACAACATTCATTGTAATCTCAAACTCCATAAGTTGATTCTGCCAACCAAGTTAAAGAAACATGGAAGGGAGTGTAGACGTGGCGCGACTCCTGGAGGTCTAGCTGACCTCCTGGGGCCCAGACGCTGGAACTGCTGGCTCGTCATCGCCTGCAACCGGCTTGTCACATGGACTGCCGTCCCCATATTTGCTCCTTAAAGAACGTCCCAAAAACTCCCAGTACTCCTTCCGAATGGTGTCCTTCTCTTGTGCCAGAAGTTCACAAATCTTAGAAAAGTAGAAACACAATACAGACGTGAGAAGCTGATTTGTGGCTCAAATTAATAAGAAAACGTCCAATTTCTTTGTCTACAATGTGTCATGGGTATGAATGTCACATTAATTTTATAGATACCTTCGTCTGCTTTTTTGGGGTTCCGATATCTGAAATTGGATATTTTCCGACACTAAACAAGTTAACGTGAATATTATTGTGATTATGGTCATTATTGCCGTTATTATTGTGTAAGGTTTCATTAGGCTGCAGTAAACCACACATCACTTTTTAATAAGAGAGCAACTGATAAACAAAATGAATCCAATTTAAATGTTTTACAAAATTATTTATGGGGGAAAAAAAACCTTCTGAAGTAAATCAAAGACAATGTCTGTAGCAGCTTTATAATCTTAATAAAAACAAAGGTAATTATAATTATGCAGCAACACCTGATTTTTTTTAAATATTTAAAGTCCAAGAGAAAGAGT
Organism: Melanotaenia boesemani; assembly: GCF_017639745.1. Taxonomy (NCBI): domain Eukaryota; kingdom Metazoa; phylum Chordata; class Actinopteri; order Atheriniformes; family Melanotaeniidae; genus Melanotaenia; species Melanotaenia boesemani. Next base: position 34,586,597 of record NC_055688.1, on the reverse strand, counting down.
TGAAAGGAAGCAGGATGTATGTGAATAATCTGGGAACACTAGACAGTCAGACTGTGGTCAGCAGTCTCGGCTCAGAGCGCTCGTTTCTTCTGAAGAGGAATTCTGATCATAGAAGCTGCTGTTCAGTCTGGCCAGAACGTCTTCATGGAGCCGATTTGTGAGAAGTTTCAGTTCAGTCTGAAGACTGTGCCCGTTGTTAAATGCTCCACAGGTTTATGTGCATTAGTGAAAGGTGTCTGCTGCACTATTTTCCCTTCTTAGCTGCACCTTTTACCCTGGAAACCTGGAAACTTTGCCTGTTTGCACATTTCAAGCTGCCGTCTTGCTTGTTTTACATTTCCAGACTGAAATATATCCAAATTAGTGACATGCTAAAGCAGCAGCTCATTCCCCATCTGACTTGTAGGTCCAAGTGTTGGGTAACTAAAAACTCTAAGTAAAAAAATAAAATCATAAATGATTTATATGTGTTTAGATTCTAATGGGTATATTTCATGAACTGATTCTGCATCAACATATCTTGCTAAGCTTAAACCCACGTAATACTCAGAAACTGTAAACTCAGGTCGGATCCCTCTGTGGGTTTCATTCAATCCATGAAACAAGTCAATACTGGAACACGGTACTGATACTGGATCAGATCTGTCTCAACTCAGGTTAATTTGGGGTTTTTAATGATTTATTTGAACTGTTTTTTTCCAGGATGTAATGTCTATGTAATGAATATGCTTCTTTTAGCTTTGATTGTAAAGCCACAAAGTGCATGAAAGGTGCAGGTGTGCAAGAATATCACACCTTTTTTAATGTAATTCAAAAATTACATAAAAAAAACATAAAAGAAGAATAAATAAATTAATGATTAAAATAAATGCCAATATAAGATGTCCTTTCAAAAGTTTTACCTCCACCAGATGCTTTTTGTAGCCATCATCAAGCTTGGGATAATTCTGGTTGTATATTTAACACTCTTCTTGGCAGAATTTGTACAGTTCATTTAAACTAAATTAACTTAAATTTCCTTGCACGGACCTTGTGGTTAAGTATACTCCACAGGGTTGAGGCTATGGTTTTTAAAAGCCCATTTAGAGACTTAATGTTAGCCTGCTTTATCCATTTTGCAACCATTCTGTGCTTGGTGTCATCGTCTTGTTGGAACATCCAACTGTGTCCAAGTTTTAACAGTCTAGCTGTTGATTTGTGGTGAAGCTGAAGAATGTGTTGACTGTTAGTCCTTTATTATTCCATCCACTTTGTACCACTGGTGACAAAACAGCCCCAGAACAGGAACACCATGTCTTAAAAGCTTCACCTTGACTCCTCCAAACATACTTCCTGCTGTTGCCAAAAAGCTCAATCTTTGTCTCATATGACCATAAATGCTTCTCCAGAAGGACTGTGGTCTGTTGATTTTGGAGCATGGGCTTCTTTCTTGGTCGGCACCTTCTCAGTCTGGTGACGTAAAACTCGCTTCACTGTGGACGCAGATCCAACAGATTCCAGTTCCCTCTGAATGACTTGTACTTATGCTAAATGATTTGAACTGATGATCTTGGGATCTGCAGTTGTTTTGAAATTCCTCCAAGAGACTTTCCTAACTTGTGTAAATCTACAGTTTTCCCACATAAATCTTCACTAAGTTCCTTTTGGCTACAATTCTGAGTATTGATAAATCCAATAAGTCCTATAAAACACATCCTTTTTATGCTGGTAAAACTACCAGCTGCAGTCAATTGTGACCATTAACTAGATGTTAGCAGGCTTGGTTTTATCAAGTTTAAATAAAAATCTTCAGGATCACTTAAAAGTTTTAGATGAATATATGTAAACATTTGAGCCTGTATGTAGCATTTTCACCCTAAATAAATTCAAATGTGTGCACCAAATTTAAATTTTAAGGAAATCATTATAGTTGTATGTTGTGTAGACATGGGATCCTGGAAAAGTAGGGTTCAAATAAATCGTACAAACCTAACAAGTAATTCACACCCATGATGAGTGTCTGTAAACTTCTGACCACAAGTTTAAATCTGGGTAAACACTCACCTCTAACCCCTTCCTTAAAGTTTCTTGTCGGTCCTGATCCTGCATATTTTCCTTCTGAATGATGTTCTCTAAGGCATCCTCGTAGCAATCAAACAGGAATGCTAGAAGATACGGAGAGCAGTGTGTCTCCTTTAGCTCCAGGACCCTCTCCAGCAGACCCGGCTGAGTCGACAGACCTTTGTCTTGCAGCATTCTTTAAAATAAAATAAAAAAAAACAAAACAGAGAAGGAAAAAATGACATAGTCATGAGGCTTTTTCGTTTTTAATAACTGAATCTATTTGGTGTAACCCTGCAGCTTGTGACATACTCTAAATGTTGGAGTCACAGAATTTTTGTTTGTTTTTTTTCCCACCTCAGACTAGGGAGGGACTAATTCATCGAGAACATTTTCACTCCCTGCAGATTTCCAAAGATTTGAATAAATGCTAAAACTCTTACCCTTTCAAATAATTCCATGCACTTTCATTGTGAGGAGCCTTCCTGATTTGATTCAGACAATACCTTAAACAAAGAGGAAAGTCAGGCAAACTAATGCAACAGAATAGAGGAGAAATGCATCTGTAATTTGTGCATCCAAGGAGCATTCCTCCAGGAACATTACAATCACTCTCACTTCGTGCAGATTTTGAAGAAAATCACTCACTGAATCTCTCTCTCCACCACAGCTGGATCAGAGAAGCCTGTAGTGTGAGAAATTACAAAGTGCCTCTGGTTCCATGCAGAGTTATTCCTCACGTCTTCTTCCAAAAGATTCTCCACAAACTCCAGCTCGTTGTCCCAGAGTTTGTACTCCTGGAAAGCAAATAAGGCAAATGTTGGCAACAAGCTTGTTTATGTGCTAGAATGATATGTTCTGTAGTCACCCGACACAGCATGAGGAAAGTTCTGACCACATTCAGACTCCTTTAGTACACCATCAAGCAACAAAGCTAATAAGTGAATTCTAGTAGATTGGAAAACTGGACCGATTCCTCATTTCTGAGACCAAACCCCGATTAGACCAGCACCTACCTGGATGACCCACTGTCTGTGCTGCCAGGCGTGGTAGTTCTTTGCATCTTGGCTGAGAATGTCTGCGATAAACTCCAGTTCCTCCGAAGGGTCGTTCAGCCACTCCACCACCATACGTCTGTGATGCCTGGAACAGCGGCGCAGAAACCAATCCTGATTTATTAATGCTGCAGTTAAACAGATTATATACATGTACTGCTTTAGGCTAGGCACTGAGGAATCTAATTCCAAAAGAATATTTAGCCATTTTTCAGGGAATTTTAATGTTATGTATAACTCAGAAACAGCTTCCACAATATTTCTGCAGCAAGAGTCTGCAGCACGATGGGAAGCGTTGCGCTGCACCAGGCATCTTAGTACACAAACCGTGGGCTGCGGTGACTTCCAGGTACCATATTACAGTTGTCTATTTTTAATCTAAGTGAAATTATATCAGTTTTGGTCAGCAACATGTCCTGAAAGCAGCAGAACGTACATAGCTGGTACACATCCATATGGCAGCTGTTTTCTGACCACGCAGATCCTAACCCTTCAGTACTACTCCTTTATTTTTATACAGGACTGAGGGTCGTATAGCTCAGGTTACTCCTTAATCACAAAATTTGTTTTCCAGTTTGCAGACATGTTTGATGTACGAAAAGCTACAAAACAGGAAAAAAAGTAGAAACAAAGAAAGAAAAGAAAAAAGACTGAAGGCACTACTGCAGAAGAGGTGGGACAGGACGAGAGTCTGGATGAGGCTGGATTGACACTTAGGCTGGGTAATCGGGTTAAATAAATTATTTCCCTTTTTAAAATTTCAGACCGCTCAGTCTCGTAGTAACTTCTTCGACAAACTGAACCCCGACAGGCAGACTACAGATTTAGCAAAACTATTTAAAACAGTAATACCAAGAAAGGTCAGTAGGCAGCTAAAGTACTCTGGTCTAGATGCCCCCTCCCCCAAAGATTAAATGATAAAACAAACAAAAAAGAAAAACAAAAGCAAACCTCATTTGTATTTTCACAAAGTTTTCAAATCCAATAAAGCTTTTACAAATGAGTTTTTAAGCTCTTCAGAATAATTCAATCCAGAATCGGACATCTTAAGTCTCTTAGTTTTTCAGCAGGACCTGGTCTAATGTGGTTAAGTCCCCACAAAAAGCAGTGGAACCTATCTTAATATATATCACAAATTCAAAGCTTCAGAGTTTTACTGTCGCACTTTGATAAACGTTTTCATTCTAGCAAGTTTATTTTTATTAAAGGGTAAATCTTCAGCCATTTTTGTCTACTGTCACAAAGCTTGTCTGGTCCCCTCAAAAGTTATCAAAATGCATCCTTATGTTTATAAAGACTAAAACAACAAAATGTCTTTGCGTGAAAACAATGACTACACGTAATTCATCCCCACCTAATGTAAAAACACCAAACTCATGGTGACCACACCTTATAACAATTCAAAACTGAAATACGGTATGAATCTAATCTGATAAACAAACAGCAGCAATGTTCAAATACAAATTATACTCTACTAAAATCCTTTCCGCAGCCTCCCTGTTACTCATGCAATTTTCAAAAATGTATATAAAGAAGATGTGATGAGGAAGGAATTTTTTCAGAACTCACCAGACTTGATAGTTTTTGGGCTGCTCCTCGATAATATTTGTAATGTACCTCATCTCCTCCCTCAGGTCTTTTGATAATGCTTGCAGTAGTACTCGTCTGTAGTGCCTGGACATTTCCAATCCCAACATTAGATTGTACTTTATATTCAGAATACACATTAAGAGTAAGTGACACGTTCAGACAAAGTGAGGTTCATAGTTAAACAACAAAGATGAAGCTTTATACAGCCCAACATCAGTCATGTCTATAAAGAACTTCTTTAAAATGTATTCTCTAGTCAAATGTTTTACAGACTGTAACTTGGTCTCCTTTCAAACTCTACTGTTTCCACACAAGCAACATTCTCACCAGACTGTGTAATTTGCAGCGTTCAGCTCAATGGCCTCTGCTGTCAAAGCGAAAGCCCTTTCACTTCTTTCATCTTTCTTTAGGAGTGCACGGAAGTAGTCATAAACATCCGAAACTGTTGGGGGAAAGAAGACATGCTGATCAGTTGTGTCACATCATGTCTCAGAAACCAGTAAAGAAAATGTAAAAACACGTTATCTCGTCACTTTTACTTATGGTGTCTAATACTACATCTGTGCAAAATTTGCACCAATCTTACACTTTTCCGAGTAGGCGATCTTCACTACAGGATTTGGTCCATCATCTTGAGGAACGGGTTCCAGGTCAGCCCACTCCTTTCTGTCTCTAAAACACAAAAACACGGGGGTGGATCTTCTGTCAGAAAGCAGCAAATGTGTATAGCTAGAACTCTAATAACCCTCACAAAGAAGAAAACCTTCCATGTTACATGATCAAGAAAACTTTAGAATTACTGTCCCCGATTTTATTGCATTTGTTTACTTTATTATAACGAACGAACGAACGAATGAATGAATGTGTGTGTGTGTGTAGCACCCGGTTAGCATATCGCAACTTAACTAATTCATGAAGACCCGCCGAGACTCAAAAGACACTCCAAATAACATGCTTACATGACAGTCATTAATAAAGCTGATATATATATATGAATAAGAAACATACAAACAAAAACAAAACTAAAAAGTAAAACAAAAGTATTTGCCATCAGTGGAGCTACGAAGGCTAAGCTAGCTACCAAAACAACTTGAGAAATTGCCAACCAGACGCTACCTGTAAAACATATATCTTGTTGGGTCGAGACCATAATCATCCCCGAAGTGGTCCTCATTTTCTACATCAAAATCTTTGTCTTCTTTAACCTCCGCTGACTCATTTGACGTTTCCTCGACACTTGACATTGCTAACTTGCTAGCTTAATCTCAGACGTGCGTGGGGAAGGAAAGTTACGTCACGTCCGGTGTTGTGCTGAAACGAACCCTACCCTTAAAAGCACACCCCCACCCCGGTATTCATTGGGCTACTTAACCGACATATCACGCATCACTCTGCCTAAATATATCCAGAAACTATCTCACAACCATGACAGTTAACCGTGCACATAGTTTTGTACATGCTCAAAGACTCATTGTAGGTTTAGATAGACATTTAAATGTTGCTACGTTTTGTTAGGCCATTACTATGAGTTCAATTTGTGTCTTTAGCAATTGTCCAGAAGCACTGATGATGCAGTATTATTTCCCACACACTGAGCTGTGCATCTCATTAATTTTTAACTGGAGTGTGTCAGTGTCTATGAGTGAATGTTTTATAATCTCTCTGGACCATTCTTCTTGAAAGCTGATGTAGGAACACTGACAAATGTGGCATGTGCAGATTCATGGTAAGACGCTCCTTTACACTGGAATTTTGCCATTTATGGAAACACTGAAAAAAGAAATCAGATTAGCTATAAGCACTTGAAATGAACATGTAAGGTGTCTTGCCCAAGTCAGCTTTAAAAATACAGTAAATCTGGAATGTCTGAATTTTGTTACAGTCAATAAAAGCCATGAACGGCAACAAACATCCATTTGAAATCATTTCTTGAAAGCAAGGTCAAGCTCAACTTTATTTTCATCAACAACTCTGGACATTATAAAAATAAATAGATGATTCACAGTCAGTGGATTGTTATACAAACTGTTATCAAAATTATGAATCAGCCAGAATGAAGAATTAAACACATGCATAATCACCATTCCATGAATGTGAACATGTTCTCAATACTTGCTGCTATTTGCAAATAACAAAATCTGCATTTTCCAACAGAAACAGTTGAGAGAATATAAAAATCACTGTTCAAATTAGACAGCTATGCAGGTTGAATATGCTTCTTTCTGACCAGTTTTCAACAATGGCTTGACCCGAGGTGTGTTCAGTGATCGTCCTGATCCAGTCCGTGCTTTTCAATGTAACGCCTAGAAGAGAAAGTACGATTAAACAGCTTTTATTACACTTCACAAATATTGAACAATTAATCAGCTGAGGATGCATAAAAGTATCTTGCAAGCATGTTAGTCTAAGTTTAAAAAGAACTATGGGTGGGACTAGATAAAAAAAATAATTAAGAGCTTTGTAATTAATTAATCTTGATGAATCACATTTTAATCACATAATATTTGACCTATAAAGCAACATTTTTTCAATTTAAATGTATTTTAGTGGACGACTGAATCAAATAATAGACATAGACAATAATATTGTAAACTTGAGCTCCAATAATGTCAGATAAAAATATTTAACTGCATTTTAACTGAAAACAGTAGAAAGAGAAAATATGCCAGGTCAAAAATGAACAGATTTAAAGTTAAAGTGTCATTTTAAGTCCTTTAACTAGCAGCTCCAGCTGTTCTCTGATTAAGAGTCTACAACATGTTACAGAACCTTTAACTTTTTAAATGTTTTTGTCCACACTTTTCATTAATCGGCATTAATATCCGACGGTAAGCCAGGGCGGGAGCAGCCAGGAGTCTGTTCATGGAGCAGAGATGAACTCGCAAAACAAAATATTATGAAATTTATTTAGGCTGCCTACATTTTAGTGAGCTGTTCTGATTTGCTGAGCACAGTTACATCAGTGCAGAATTAGCCATTCATCATTATTTGAGAAAGAAGCTGCGTCCTAAGTGTTTTTAGTTTTAGTGCTCATTAGTATAGTGTATGGTCTGAGCTCTCAGGCTATTTACTGCATGTAGTCTGTATTAATCTGCCACAAGGGTTAAATGAAAAAAGAAGGAAAAAATGCATTTTCTTTAATTGAATTTGTCCAGCACAAATAAGCTGCTACATGGAAGGAGTCCTCATGTGAAATACACACAGACACTTTTTGTGTAAAACTACAGTACAACAGTTAGAAAAGATCACAGCGTTCTGTAGATGAGATGTGTGTTAAAAACTGCTGCGCTGATATGATAGTTTGGTGTTTTTGGTGAATTTTTCTATATTTCTGACAATCAGTTTTAAACGGCAGTGGTTTATTTTTGGCCACATGGAGGCGCCATATCCCACTAAGTAAAACATCCTGCATCTTCAAGGCACATTTCAGGATTGTCCTTTCTCAAAACTTCCAAAAATACCTTCTGCTTAAGAGGTTAAATGCTCCCCGGTTTTAATCAGGTGGCTGCTAACTTTATCTCAGCAAGGAGCAGAGTGGATTAATCTGAGCTCTTCAGTCAAAAGTAGCTGCTTTCAGCTTTTTCACCGATAGTGACTCAGAAAAGTTAACTAAAGGATCAGCTGTCTGTGACCCCCCACCCCTTCCAGAGGAGTTGAACATGACTGAACATGACATGTACAAGTGCCTGTAGTTGACAACTTAGTTTAGTTTCAGAACCTGCAGGGTCACATTTTTGAGGAAAGTTGCTCTCTTACACAGTGATATCCTACTGACTGGTGGAGCTGTAACGCTGCACACTGTATGTGGAATCAGTTTTGAGCAACAGATACAACCCTGGTAATGTATTCAAGTTAATCTTATACCAGCATAGCACATCATTCCCTCAAGTGTTGGTTTTCAGGAGAAAAAATCTCAGCATTTAAACAAACACACAACAGAAACTTTTTTCATATTTCCACTTTTTCCTCATTTCCAGTTATTTCTGCTACTATTTACAACCACCGTGCATCAAAAACATCTTGGTTTTATTCCAGCCATAGAGGAGCATTATTTTTCTTCTTTTCAGACACACATAGAACTTTCTGCTCACTGGTTGATCTTTGGCTGCTCCTGATTGGACGTTACTGTCAATCTAAGCTCCCTGATTGGTGGGAAAGTTTGACAGGAAGTGGCTTCATCATCATTTCCAGGTCTAAATAAGAGGTCTTTTAGCAACACGGTAGTGATAGTGATCTTTTTTTATTACGAAAATGTGATAATAGGTGTTATCATGGATTATTCTTGAGGATTTACCATATAATTTCAGAATAAACACTACATTTTGGGGCTGGATTTTAAACCTCCTGGATGGGATATAAATGCCTGGAAAACAAGGGTAAACTCTCCATCAGAATTTACTCCACAGAGTAACACTACCATTCCTGAGAAACTGCAGATGATATATATATATATAACACTCATGGACACTGGTGATCTAGTGGAGTTTTAAAGACTATTGGAAAAAAGAAAAAAATCCACAAAAAACAAGCGTTTTTCCTGCAGCATTAAAACAAATTCAGCTCTACTAGTAAATGATTTCTTTCTTTAATCTCTCACCTTCGTGCAAAATTATATAGCGCTTCTTTTCTTTCTTGAAGGGACAAGTGTCTGTCAGCAGGGGATTTTCCAAACGTTTTGGCAGCAGGCTGAAGATAAAAAGGAAATAAAATGAATTCAGTTATAAGACAAATAGAATATAACATCTAATGAAGCATAACACTGCGACCACTTTGATTAAATGATAATCTTGTCATGACAGGAGTTGAGATTTGTGATCTCTTTCAGCAAGTTGGATGCAAAAGAAATGAGCAGGTGAGACCTGACAGGACTGGGTCAGACCAGGCAGGTAAGGATGTCCAGCTCAGGACAGGGGAGTATCTACCACCAGTGGTCTAAGGAGGGCCATGAACCACTGATGGCGTGTTGAAGCTTTGCTGATCTCTGTGGCTGGTTCAGGGCTGGAGCCTGAGCCAGCTTGAAGCTGGTTGCAATGTAACACGGATTTGTTTTCTACAACCACAGAGCCACATTATTATATCACTCTTCTAACAGGCTTAACCCTCCCTTCAATGTATACGTAATTTCTGTAGAGCAGCACAGAAGAGGAAAACAGCACATCTTCACAAAAATAACAGACTAGTTTGTCTTGTTTTCCTTGCAAACTGATCTTATTCCCAGTCTTAGAAGCTGGTTTTTGACACTTTGTGGAACGCCAGCCCACCAGTTAATGTACAGCAATACAAGTTAGATTTTTACAAGCAGTTTCGAGCAAGCTCTATAAACACCAGCTGACTTCATTAAAACATCCAACAATGTTACTGCTCAAAGCAAACAGTTAAAAAATTCAGCGGCAAACTTTGACCGTGAATGCAGCTCTATGAGACGCATTGAGCAGCATTCACAGACCGACCTGGTGACATAAAACATTAAACAGCAGAGAAATGAGAGAAACTTCAAGCTCATATTCTTCTTCTGTTGACTCCACTTTACATCCATGTTACAGCTCAGTTTCTTCATTTTTGTCAATAGTTCTGTCTTGAATTGAACAGGTTAAATTTTACATTGGCTCTTTATTTTTTAAACATGACGTGTTAAATGTTTAGCTAGCCTCATGGTCTCTGTATACCCGCTTTTGGGTGCTGGAGTCAGACCCAACCAAACCAGCACTTGAACCAGACTGAAGGAAAATAAATCCTTAAAGGATCAGCCATCATTATGTTGGTGCCTGATAATTTAAAAGGTCACCTGATGTGCCAATGGCATAACCTAAACATCTGGACATTGTGTTTTATCATCACCCACCGCCCCTGTGCAGGTTACAATTCTAACACATCTCAGAAACCTGAACTTCTTCCATTCATACATGAATAAAACTGGTTTATGGAGGTCAAACACAGCAGCATTTAAACTCAACAAACCTTTATGGTTGGAGCAGAACCAGAAGAAAATGAGCTGATCTTCGAGGCCCCAAATGCTGACATCCCCGTTTCTTCCATTGTGGATTCATCCTTGTTCTCTAGCAGATTTGTGATGGCGGTGTCAACACAGTTTGTTTTAGCTGTACATAACAAATAAACAACTTCAGTTATACGACTAAATAAACCAGGTAAAAGATTTTGAAGCACTTGATACAAATAAGAAAAATTACAGGAGAAAATGTAAATGAACTTAAAAAATTCATTCATCATTTCTAGAAAAGTTTGGAAACTTTCTAAAATGCAGCTAAACTTTAATCTGTTTTCTGTTTTTATCATTTTAACCTTTAATAAACAGGCAAGTCCAGTGACTTGATCTGTGTGTTTACTGGCCAACTTATTTGTTTTTAGAAAACATAAATCTTAAATTTGATGCAATACAATTTAACTTCTTGACAGGGCAGCATGGAATACATACAGTACAGAAGATCTTTGCACAAGCTAAGAAGCAGCGTTCCTAACATGTAGCATAGCAAAACAATGCGGAAAAACTCAGCTAAAAGACTCTACCAAGCATTGGCATCCAAATAAAACACAGTTCAAACCCCAAGTAGTTATATGGAAATGTAACAAAAACATGAGCGCAGCAGCGTCCACTTTAAAGCTTCTGACATTCTACAATTACCAGATCATTTGATGGTGGGTGAGGGTGTCAGAATTGGATATAAAAGAGCATTCATGAAAGGATTAGTCTTTCTAGGCAAGAAAGGGTTGTGGTTCATCAGTTTTTGCCAAACTCAGAAAATCATCAATAGGTTCCAAATGAAATTTTTCTCCTTGCAAGAGTGCAAAGAACTTTGGTCTGTTGTCATCTACGGAGCAGAATCTTCTAAAAAGATTCAGTTGGAGGAAATCTCTGGGTGTTAAAACCAAGAGCAGAAACTACTGTGGATGAGTATGACGAGCCCTCAAGTGAAACTGGAGGAGTAATTTAACTTGACACAGTCTGCTGCATCCAGCAACGTAACCTGAAACCGTCGTACACAAGGACGAAGCCATGCAACAGCTCTGTGCAGAACCAAGTACAGGTACATGTACATTTGAGTACTTGCCAATACCAAGTACCAATATGAGTAAAGTAACTGGATTATGTTCACCGCTGTGACAAGGCACACATATGACCAAAAGCAGCTTCTCTTGTGGAGAAAAAGCAAAATTCAGATTTTTAAAATGGCACCAGTAATAACTTTGTTTCTGGATATCCGATGATACAAATTCTAAAGGTCCGGTTTAAAAACCATAAGAAACCGCTTAAAAAAGGAGGATGAAGTGGTTTTTGATGGCTTCGGTTCACCGTCGTGACAAAACACATGTCCAAAATAAGCTTCTCTCACCAAGATAAGACCCAGTTCTGATTTTTAATATGGCATGAGTAATAACTTTATTTATTTATTAGAAAAACGTATGCGTTAATCTCATAGATTAATCTCTTGCATTAGGGCATTTTGAACAGCTCTAGTGTTTTTCACATTGGTATCGGGTTCTGTAGTAGCTGATACCCAACACTGAAAATACTTTTTTCTTTTGCCTGTTAAAGTGAAAATGACTTAACAAATGAAAAGTTGCATTTTAACAAGTTTTGTCAGCTTGTTTTTTAAGGAATGTTTTACATGGATTTGGTGGGAAAAACAAACACTAAAACGGGGCCCTACCTAGTTCCTTTATAATGACATTCAGTGGGACATGAGGCAGCACGTCCTTCACCTGCTGGGCCATCTTTGCAATCCGATGATCATCTGTGCCCAAACTCTGGACCATGAACCCCAGCCCAATAGAGCCAGGTGTGGCACCTGAGGTTACAATAAAAACAGAGTCAAAGAACATGAAACTTTAAATAAAGCAAACCTAATTTTCCAAACATACAGAATCAGCGTTTACTGGTTAATGAACTGATTTACTTACTTGTAGCTGTTTGGGGTACAGAATGTCTTTTCCTCTTAATGTGCTCTGCTTTATCAGCTTTAGTGATCTTAGTGGAAACTAATCCAAGTTCACAAGCAAGTAACTGAGCAAAAAGAAACAAATAAGATGTCATTGAAATGAGAACATCAGGGTAAAATATGTGAGAAATAAATTTTCTGATTATGTGCTTTTAAAGAACTATGGTGAAAACCTGGATGCTGGTTGCCTAAACTAGATTACTTTATAACTTTCCCCCACATTGTGTTTTCCATGACAAATGTTACCCATGTCCCACTGAGGTGATCTTACCTCCTGGACTTTGTTGGCAAACTCCTGTGTGGACTCGCCATCTTGTCTGGACACTGGTGGGAGCCAACTGGGACAAAAATGGGGTGGGAAAAAAAAAAAAAATAAATTGCATTAAAAATTCAAAGCTAAAGAAATGACTCACTAAGGAAATTTAATTTTAAAACCATTTGAAACAATTGCACATTAAGCAGCTATTGATCCTATACATATATTTTAAAAATTACTAATGGAAATAATGACAAATTATTTAGTACCTTACATGATACACTGTACACGGAACAAAAAATGTCCACAGGAGCTCCGTCAGCCAACTGGACTCTGGTGTGCTCTGTGGACAAAAAAAAAAAAAGTCAATCATTAAATTACAGTTTAGTATTGCTCAACTGTCTACAGGAGAACACACACACATTAAAAGTTGTTGGGACATCCTGGTGACCCCCAAAAAACTTTATATAAAATACCCCTACCTCTTATAAAAGCCCACCAGTAGCTCTCAGGAACACAGAACAGAATGATTCTTAGCTCTGAGAAGGATTTTTTATAATCATATGTAACCCACGTCATAGACCCTCATGTACAAATAGATTCACCTATAATAAATACAGTTGATGACAATTAATAGATTAATAAAGTTTAACAGTTCATTTAGTTTGTCATTTTGTTTTAAAACAGTTTAGAATAAAAAAGTAGTTTTTTATTATTATAAATAATTAAAACCGAATAAGTACAGCATTCTTCTTTCTAGCCCCTCCCCTTTCTGCCCCCTGCAACTGAAGGTGCGCAAACATCGGAGGAGATGCAGACAAGCAGGAGTAGCGCGCCAAGTACTGGTCCAATGGTATATAGCTCTCTGTCTGACTGCGACCTAGGTGCTACACATATTTTAAAAATACTTTATCTCAAAATTATTTTAAACATAATACCCATAAAATCACATAAATGAGGTAATACAACAATGATTCTTCAACATGACAATTTTCCGCCTGATTTGACTTTAAATGTAAGTTTAAAATGCTGTTACCAAAGAAACCAATGGTCTGGTCACCCGTAAGGCCACAGGTTGGATGGAGTCAGTCAGTGAGAACGGCCAGGAACTGTGAGGAAAAACATGTGGTTATTACATCTGTGGGATGGTGTGTATGCTGTCAGAGATGCAAAGCTGACTGACTTTAGAGGTACAGTCAATTTTATCGTATTCCGACCATGACAGACATTTCTTTTGTTCTTTTTACAACTTGAACAGGTGTGAAATTAAGCTTAGTTTTGGCTGATAATCAGTTTTACCATCATGTGTGGTTTGTTTCTTTATTTCAAAACAAACTAAGGAGGCAACAAGGAGAAGAGCTGAAAAGTGCTGGACTTTATCTGGGTAGCTGTTGCTGCAGTGAATGAGGCTTTCATAATGTCTTAAAGTGGACAGAAGACGGTCCACTAATCAAAGCAGTTAGATGTAAAAAACTGAACACTGATGACAAATTCAGGATTATTTTTTGCAGAGCTGAAAACAATCTGGTGTCATTTTCACCATGTGTGAACATTTGTTTGTGACTGTGACTCATTCTGTTACTATGTGCTCTGTAAAAGTTTCCCAATGTGTCCTAAACATACAAAATATGTGGTGTATGGCTGGAAGCACTCAGAAAGCGCAGCCCTCTGCCAAGGCATGGTCTTTTTTTTTTTTTGTGGGCTTTGGGTTGTGGGCTTTCTTTTTGAGTTGGAAGCTGTAATTAAATTATCCAAATCTGATCCAAATCACCCCCAAAATCTAGTCATTTGTTCCTTATTCCATTTCTGAGATTTCCTGAAAATTTGATCAAAATATGTCCATAATATTTTGAGTTTGTTGTTAACAGACAGAAAAAACCAAAGCAGCCAATACATGACCTCTGGCTTGGTGCAGGTAATACAGTGACTTAAATATAGGAGCAGCTCAGGATCCACATCATCTGATAAACATGGTGAAGGTAGTGTTATGTGGTGGCTTTGTATGCCTGCCAGTAGATTTGAGTCGTTCTATTATATATTATACTCTCATTATTTTGATCACTGTTTTATGTCTTTTCAGTGGTTTTTATTTGGTGATATTATTGGACAGTCATGTTTGGTGTTTGTGGGTGGAAATTTTATGGTTTGATGTTGTAATGTTTTCTTCAGGACCTGTCTGTAAACCAAGTTTCCCAATAAAAGTGTTTTATGTGGGCTGATGACAGAACTAAAAAGGATAAAACTGAAGTATACAGAGCTATACTGTCTGCTCAGATTCAGTTAAATGCTGAAAAAAGTTCTCAGTTCATATTGTATTTGGACAATAACAAAAAGCTTTGTAAGACATTAAGTCATCCTGTATAATAGAGTCAGTCACTTAAGCTAAACATGCTCATCACTTACTAAAAACAGGACAAACAGACCCATAAAAAGGAAGCAACTGAACGTTGCAGCAGGCAAAGCACACTTCAAATTTAGTTTAGTGTACGAGTTCCACATTTAATATTTGAACATAATTAGAGGCGTGAGAAAAATCAGTCTGTGAGCAGGAAGAAGACGTTGTGCATGGTTCAGAGGAGGTGCAGCCTGTTACCATATTAGTATGCAGTGAAAATCAAAGGAAACCGAGTTTCACAATGTTTCTGCAAACCATGCATGCCTTTATTCTCAATCTCACTGCAGTAAGAGTTGTATTTTTTGTTTTAAAGTATATAGATGCTGAATACTGAACGCTTGGTTCCAAGTTACTTGAATCATTGAAAGAAATTAATCAATCCTGCAGTTTCCACTTCCTCTCACCAATTTCCCTGCAACACAGGAGGGAAATCAGTAGGAAGAATCATCAGGCTGCCTGCTCCAGCTGCAGAGACGTGCTCGCACTGCTGCATTTATGTAATGATGTGTATACAGGTGCACTCCAAATATAGGAGCAGCTGAAAGGATGTAAATGAGGCAGGAAACATAAAGGCATCGTGTCACTCAATAATCTGTAAATATAAATGTGATCATTATGTTTATCTTAACAAACATAAGTTTGTAGAATTAGTTATTTATCATCATGTTCTTCTATTTATTTGTATTTTTTCCAAGCTGGTGTATTTTCCTGCGGTGAGACTAATATAGGATGAACGTAAATGCATATAAACTAGGGCTGGGCGATATGGCCTAAAAATAAAATCTCCGATTTTTTAAAACCAAAACCAAATCCGATTTCCGATTTTAATCGATTTTTTTTCTTTTCTTTTACAAAACATAAATAGACTTATTAAAAACATTTATTTGTTTATATAGATGAATGCCAACAAAAATAAAGCATATAATGTCATAGCTTTTCCACCATATAAACAACTTACATAGAAATATGAGACACAATGCATCCGTGATCTCTTTCCATCTGGATCCTTATCGTACAGGATCCACTGCAGAAATAATTCCCCTGATGAAGGTTGTCTCTTAACTAGGGTTTGTGAGTTAAGTTCACTTTGCATCTCATAGAGAACAGCATTTCTCACTGCAGTTATACGCACAGCTAAATCCCAGGCATGAGTGAAGGGTCACTTCACTGAAAATCTGTCAGACAAACACCGTTCTGGTGTGGAGTGAGGGCTAAGTCTGCTGCTAACTAACTGTAAAAAAAATCCCGATTTTCATAAAAATAAATCTCCTGAAATAGAAAATTCGATTTATCGATTTTATCGATTAATCGCCCAGCCCTAATATAAACATACATGAAACCAACATAACCAACAACAGCTTACAGTCAAAACAAAAGGGTGGTTCCTACATTTTTCACTAGGAGCTTTTTTTTGGGAAGAAGAGATAAAAGAAAGAAGCCATAATGGTCTGAAAAGTCACTAAACTGAGCTGGTGATGGTGCAACCGTACCACCCTTCCTCCTGCACATTACCATGTACTGATTCAGAGTGTATGTACTAAGAGGGGATAAGCTGATGTAACAATGTAAATGTGTTTTTATACCTTTGAAAAACATCTCAGGTCCCACCCCGTCTTTACATTGTATGGGAAACTTTGGATTGTATTCTCAAATGTACTTGATAAGAGTGGATGTTAATATATCTGCATAGCCTGTCCAAGTATTATCTATATGTGGAAAACACTACAAGTTGTTACAATAAAAAAAATGTACTGTCTTCAACAACATAAAAACAATAACGCTTTGATACTGAGTGAATAAATCGTCCAACAAGGACCACACGTACCTGAACTTGAGTAGACCAGCACGGCCGTTTGTGGTGTCCTCTTCAGGAAAAAGTAACAAAGGTGAGGTGCCTTCAGTCGAGCAGTACCTCTGAAGAGACTCTCCTATCACAACCTGGCCAGATGCTGAATGGATTTCCATGAAGCCTCTGGCCCAACAAACAAAGCCTGTGGAGCCCTCTAACTGGGGCTGAGGAGCAAAGAAAAAAAACACAATGCAAATTAAATAACACTCTACTCATATTAATTCCCACAAACGGCAAATCAAGCAGGTGTAAGGCTTTTTCCACAAAGCACATTCAAGCAGGACAGATGCACCTGTGTTGTGAATGTGTGTCCAGTGTATGTACTGAAGCAGGACAGGTGTTTAGATTGATGGGCTACTGATACACCTCAGAGCCAGAATGGCTCTATTCAGAGCATTTTAAACCATTATTAAAAACACACCATTTCTCACTGGCTTTTCCTCTAGCTTGAGTATTTTAGCTGAGTTTTTATTGTATTTATGTTTTATGTTATTTTAATGGGATTTTATATTATTTTATTCTTGTATTTTGTATTACATGATTCATTGGTTTATTTCATTTTAATAATGGCCTAGGCATTTTATCTTTGCTTTGTACAGTACTGTGGTCAACTGAGGTTGTTTTTAAATGTGCTTGAAAAATAAATTTGACTTGACTATTACACCAATATTAACAACGTTGCTGTTACTCAGATGATTCTGCAACACTGGCTCTGTGTAAGCACAAGTTGATGCAGCGCTGATTTGCCTCCATTTTTTCCACCTTAGGATACCACCATGGTTTTAATCAAAGAAAATGTCCACATAATATTTTTTTTTCTCATTTTTTTTTCTTTTTTTCTTTAAATCGGAAATGTGTCACCATGCTAGAAATTTTTGCACAGCGCTGAAAAACACACTGTAAAACACCACATATGAAGAATGCTTAGAAAGGTGAGACTTTACAATGCTTTTATGTACCAGTGCACACATTTGCACCTACGAACATTTAATCTGCTCCCAGTTAAGTTTTCAATGAGAAGATGTACTTTTGTCTTGCAGTTTGACTGGGGGTTCGGAATAGAGACCTGCAACGGGATCGAGCGGGATTCACACAGCCTCGGGCGAGAGCGGGCGTTCAGACCAAAACACGTCGGGTCCCGCCTGCCACACATGTCCCAACTGACAACAGCACGTGAGACAGAGAAGCAGATGATGAGCGGTAAGAGGAGTTGGAGGCAAAGGTTAAGTTGGTTGAAAATAAAATAAGAGATGGCGCGTACAAAGTGAAAGCTAAGAAAAGTGGGAAGTCAGACATTTAAAGTCGCTTCCAAATTGTTGTGGACAAAGATGGCAAAAAGCCTTCAGTGTGTGCGCAGCGGGCCACTGTTACTAGTAGCGCAGGTCACATGACCCAGGGTGGCCTGTGTGTGGGTTGTCAATCAAAGCCTCGCTCAGTGCGCTGTGCTCTGAAAAAAATACCTCATAAATTGTAAAAAAAAGAATTTGCATTTAAAAACTCGGGATCTGCTGGAACCCATGGAAATCCCTCGGGCGGTCAGGAAAAGGGAGTCCCACGGGACCGGCAAGAAGGCTTTGGGAGCAGGTGGGAACGAGATTGAATGTCCCGCCCCGTGCAGGTCTCTAGTCTGATGTGATGACATGTGGGTGGCTAAAAATTTAGATGAACTGCTCCGGTTTTAATATAAAAAGAAGCTCTGGAAAACTAAAAACATGGACACAATCATTTAAAAAAATCTATGTCAAAATATTATACAAAGCTTTGACTTAAACTGCAAATGCATAATTATTTAACTGCAGTCACACGAACTGGTGCAGGCTGAGAAATCCTAAATGATGCAAGAAACATGTCATCTAACAAACGGTGAAGTGTCTAAATGTTTAAAACCTACTGCTTAAGCTAAACAAGAAAAAATTAAAAGTAAAAGTGAAGCACTCACAGTATTGCAGGAAGTCAGAAGGTTGATTATGTTGTGGTCAAACTCTGTCACATGATTGCATATGTACAGCTTGGTGTTTTTGTCCCTGGAGCGAAGATTTTTCTGTCTCACGTGCATCCCCAGGACAGAACACATAACTCTCACAATAAATCTAAAAGCACACACATACAAAGTCACAAAAAGAACAGCATTTTAA
This sequence comes from Melanotaenia boesemani, assembly GCF_017639745.1. Classification (NCBI taxonomy): domain Eukaryota; kingdom Metazoa; phylum Chordata; class Actinopteri; order Atheriniformes; family Melanotaeniidae; genus Melanotaenia; species Melanotaenia boesemani. The sequence goes on along the minus strand of NC_055688.1, from coordinate 34,567,322 downwards.
GTGTAATCTAATGTGATCAATCATTCTCGTTACATTTTGCAGAGAAATCCATAATGGCTATTATCTACTGTCTGCTCTTACAGAAAGATCCCAATCATTTACTTCATTTATCCAATTATAAGTTAAGCTTCATCAATCATGTTGAATAAATACCTTTATTCAACATGGAAGACACTGTGAGTAATGTCTCATTACATTATATTAATCAGTCATTTAGCTTAATGATAAATAATGCAGTGACAACTTTAAAAAGTAATCCGAGACATGGCAGGAAGCCGTGCTGAAATTATTTGATAAGATACACAGTACACACTGTATAATGTGATACTGTTTACCTTATATTTCAAATACTATTTGGACCATTATTATTAGTGGAGTACATTTCCTAGTTATAAGACACGGCTGTTGCCTCTACTGCAAGTGTGATTGATGTTGAGTGTAAAATGTGTTAATGAACCACTGGGACTTTACTCACCTTCGAACAAAACTTTCTGGCAGTGCACAGCTGACCAGGAAAACGTGAACACCGATAAAAATCCGTATTAACATCAAACAAATGCCAACTGGAAAGTAAATCAGCAACAGTAGGAGAACTGCTGCATCTTTGGGAAACCTGTGCAAAGAACAGAGCAGAGTGGTAAATGCCATTTTCATTACAATGTATGGAACAGGAGGAAGACAACACTTAAAATGACAAGAATCAGACATTTAATCCCAGAGGGATACTTATAACAATGACATACAGTACAGTGAAGTTAGTCCGCTGGCAGATGACAACACACGCTAAAATTAACTTAGTAAAAATGTGTCAGTATTTGAGTGTATCAGCTGATAAGTAAAATGAAACTGCAAGACATGCCCAACTAGGTTTCCACATGGTCTCTCCTTGTGTCAAGCACTTCAAGGTTTTGCAGTTCTATCTTGCTTTGCAGGCATCTTGGTCAATTTAACATAAAACTAAATCTGATTTGAACATGATTTGAGTTAAAAATCAATTCCAAATGCCAAACAGTATCCAGCAGTTTCTCCAAATGAGAGTTGAGTAAATTCTGTCCAAGAGTAACATGTTAAAAAAAACTGCTGTGAGAATACACAATCTGCAGTGAAGACATGAAAACATGTCACACAATAGGTAGATTTAAACAACTGTTTAAAAAATTATACTTAAAAAAATTTAAATGCATTAAATACAGTTTAGTGAAAACATTGTATAAAGATTTATTATGATTGGATATTATTGAGTTTTAGGGTTTGTGATGTACTAAATATGTTGATAAAAAGCTGTGTAAGTCTCAACATTTAAGTTATTGTGGACAAAAAAGTTAAATTAAGAATTTCACTTCATCCTAAAGTCTTTTTGAACTTTGAAAGATTTGATTTTGTGTGTTAAATGTTCACTTATTTATTTGAAATTTTGGTTAGAAATAAAATTAGAAAAAAAACTTGATCTATCAACCATCTCTGCAAATTATCTTGTATTGTGCTGCTTTGTCACATTCCCTATAATGATTAAATAAACTGACTAATTATGACCCACATAACACCTTAACAACTTGTCAGTTGTTGAAACACATCTTGAAAGTTCATTAGTAGCTCTGTTAAGTCCAGAAACACCGTGATCTGGATGCCTACACATAAAATTCGTGTTTGAGGAAAATTAGGCCATTAATTAAAAATGTATTTAATTAATTAATTAATTTTAAAAGAAAGAAAGAAAGAAAGAAAGAAAGAAAGAAAGAAAGAAAGAAAATCTCATACATTCCGATAAAAGTAGAGGTCTATAATTAAAACTTGCTTCTTAGCTGTTAAGGTGGGCAGCTGCCTTATTAAGAAGAAACAATCAAAATATACCAATCTAAGTTAACTAAATCGCACACTGAACTACACGGGTGATGCTAAAGTATGACGTGTCCAATGATATTAGCAGTGCATAAGAGTTCATTGTAAATAGTAGCCACAGAGCGTTGACATTAACGTCTTCAGCACCCAGCTAATTACCCACGTTTACCACCAAATGTTCATATCCAAATTAAAAGTCCTAGACACTAGCTAGGTATAATAAATGTTAAAATGTGACATTTAACATGTTAAGGTACCGTAACTACTTAACAATACAACCCCACAAACTGTGGCTAATTAGCATTAGCTTAGCGTTAAGTGAGGACCCCATATTAGCTAGCCGTTTGCTGACTTACCGACGAAAGTCAAACATGTCCTCAATCCCCCGAGCCTCCATGTCTGCCAATCGGAATTGGGATTTGGCACAGGCTAATGCTAAGAATACAACCTGATCCCTAAATATAGTTTAGGCATAACGTTGACTGCAGCACTTTGGTCATACAGTGGGTAAATTGGACAACAATTGGCCTTGTTGTTTACACGATAAGCTAGCGAGTTTGCAAATCGGGTCAAGCAGCGTCAAAATTTTAGCATAGCCGTTATCAACAGATGTTCCTCCTTCCCGTAGAGCGGGCAGGGCTATGCTAGCAGTAGCAACTGCTACAGCACTTCCGGACAGAAACCACTACAATAAAAGGAAAAATTCCTTAAAAGCATTTTCAACTTTAATTTAATTTGCACAAAATGTACCAATTTTATGTACATATAACCTGCATTTAATTTTATGTTTCTATGTAATTTACAACTGTGTATAACCGCAACTGGCACCTGCAACTCTTATTCTGCGAAGCCATAAAATTAATAATTAAAGACTACAATTATAGTTTGTTGCCCTCTAGTGTTTGAATTTAGTACAATTGAAAGTCACATCATACGCCTGCTGTCTGTTCTTTATTTTGTTATTTCAAACAGGAAAACTGACATTATATCTGACTGCTTACAATGATTTGTCGTTGTTTTAGTGGGAATTTATAGTATCAGAACTTATAGTTTACCTGCATTCATTTGTTTAGTAAAAAATGTCAAGTATATTAACTAACAATTTCTTTACATACCATGAATATCCGATCATATGGCCGGTTATTTTTGACCACAGTATCGGCAGTGTGGGTACATCTATGTAACGTCTCTTTAACAACCCCCTCCCGTTAATGCGCTCAGTCCCCGCCTACTTGCAGTCCCATTTGTTTGGCAACAAGGATGTGACTATTGTATAACCACTGCAGTTAACCTAATATCGATTTTATTTAAAGAAAAACAAACAGTGCGCTTTTTATCTGGGCGCAGACTGAACACTTGTCCTTTTTGTTTTTGACAACACAGAGGGGCCAATATGGTGTTCAGATTCCTTTACTGTCCGCTAATCCTGTGGCTGGCCCTAGCCGCCGCAGTGGGCTCAGTGCTCGGGCTTGGTGAAGACCTCGACCGGCCACTATTCGGGCCACCCGGGTCTCCTATCCGTCTGCACGAGTCCGACCCGGGATTGAAAAAGGCTATGCTTTTCGCAGAGGAAAGGTACAACCGGGGCTCCAACGCCATGCACCTCCGCAGAGTCAGCCGGTTAATCTCTGCTACTAAACAGGTAAACCGAATCAAAGGGTTATGTTAGTTCAATGTGTCATTTTTAACATTGTCATAGGACAGTGGTATATTTAGAGGAAATTAGTTATTTACCGACTAAAAGAATAAAGCGTCAGTTACTGAATGTTCAATTCTTTGTAAACAACATGTTGGAAGTAGACAATTGAAGCTGCGTCATGTTAGCCAGAATTAGCTAATGTCAGACCGGAAATCACGTGTCTTGCTTTCAAATTAATAGCATAAACAGCATGCTTGCAAGCGTTTGTTAGATTCTGTAAAAGATTTATCTACGCTTAAAAACACTTTCACAGACAGTCGATTAATCCTTATTTGTTTGTTTCAAGTTTAGGGTTTTGTTATTTTGTCATTCAAGTTTATATTCCATATAAATTCCCCGCAATATGGTAACGTTTTCATTTTAACCGGACGTACCTTTATCCATCTGTGTGCGAGGGGCCCATCGCCACTGGATTCTCCATCCAGCCAAAGAAGCATGTTTGATTAAAATAATAACAACAACAATAATAATAATAATAATAATAATAATAATAATAAAGAAACCAATATTAATTTGAGTCAATAGACATGAATATAAATTCAAATAAATGCTCACTGTGCAAATAAAAGTAGTTTTTTTTATTAATGTGTCTGTAAAAACAATCCTAAGTATTTATCTGTTTTTCAGCTTGTGAAGGGAATCCGCTACACTTTAACAGTGGAACTGAGCAACACCCAGTGTAAGAAATCTGCCATGCTCAGGACATGTGACTTCTATCCTGAGTCACAGCAACTCAAGGTAGGATTTCTACTTTTAAGACAGATAAGAGTTTAATCCACACAGAGAAAAATACCTGCTAGTACGGTCATGAATTATCCATTTTCACAGATAAATTAGTTATTTATTCATTTATTTTTCCTGCAGAGTATATTTATTTAGCGGGAATGTCGCTAATCATAAGGTCTTGTGACATGACTTTAACTCAAGTTAAACGCTTAGGCGTCATGCCTGCATGCAGTCATTTACAAGTCTGGCATGAACTACTTTTTTCAGTTACTTTGCTCCAGTTTTTCTCTGAAAGCTTGTTCTGTCTGATTATTCTTCATTTGGCCTGCAAGGTGATAAACCACTTATTTTCTAGATTAAAGTTGTTATATGATATGTCTCATTTCTGTGTCATATTTACATTTTCAGACAGAAGTATGCTTGTTTGAAGTATGGGACATTCCATGGCAGGGCTCCTCAACCCTGCTAAAACAGAAGTGTCAACCAAAAGGTCTGTCAGCAGCATGAAAGCAGAAAAACTGGCCTAACTTTTAAGAATCAGCAGTTTCTTCTTCTTCTTTTTTTTTAAATTTGTCCTGCCACAGCGAGGACTCAGTATTTTTCTGTTTTGCCTTGCTCCTTTATCTTATCTAAGCAAGTATAGACAAAGCTATAATCATTGCTGATCCACTGGTTTCGGTGTTGTGGTCTTTTCATTAAAATCCTAAATTAAACCAATTAATTATCAGTACAGTGTAAAAATACTTTATTTACATTTTGCTTCCAAAGGAACCAGACTTTCTTGTACCTTTTTAAAAATGGTCTCAAAAACTACATCCCGTGTCTAGTCCTTGTACCTGTCCTTTTCAGAAGAATGTGGTGTTTTTCACCTTTATAAAGAGTATTTATATTTATCTTTTTCATGTTTTGATACATCAAATCACCCATTCACCATTTTCTGGAAAATATATAGCAATATGAAGGATGGTTAAAGACTTTTGCACAGCCATACTTTATAGAAAATAATCTTATTTTGATTGATCAGCTCTGACCTTGACAAGCAGCCAGTTTGTGCATAGGTTTGTTTGTTTAATCTGACCTTCATGTTATGTAACTCTAATATTTACTCATGGTTGGAAAGTTACACCAATCAAAGCGATGAATGAGGCAAAAGGTGATGGTCTATATCCAATATTAGCTATCTTATTAAAGGTGCTTCTCTGCTGAAGCATTACCTATGTGATTTCAGTAAATCATGTAAAAATCCTGTTGAATATAATATTTATGTGATTTATTGTTTAAAATTGTGAGTTGTGAGTAAACAAATAAAGTTCTAGGTACATTCCCACTGAAAACATGTTCTTTAATGTTTCTTTTAGCAGTTGATGCTGAAGTAGAAGAGACCAACAAGGTGGAGGATGTGTCCACCAGCCAGCCTCTGGAGGTAAAAGTAATCTAATCAGATCAATAACAGGCCTGACAACAAAATGCTGATAAGTTCTGTCATCTTATCTACTTTTCATATGCTCCAGCCCTCCATTTGCTGTGTGAACTGTTCCTCTCATTCTGAACCAAAGATGAGAGGGGATAAGGTTTTCTTACTGATTCTGTTTTATTTATTAATTTGTTTTTTTGTCTGTTTATCTGTCAGGAGTCTGTAGAGCTGCTGGGCCAGTTCAAAGAGTTCATGGTTAAGTACAATAAGGTGTACAGCAGCCAGGAGGGTGAGTACTTCACGCATACAAACGAGACATTGTACAGAACAGTCCTTTTAGCAACTGAACACTTTATATCAGGGGTGTCAAACTCAGTTTAGTTTAGGGACCACATACAGCACAATTTGATCTATATATATATATATATATATATATATATATATATATATATATATATATATATATATATATATGTTGTCAATGTAAACATGAACCCAGAGGACAGTGTTGTGATTTTAAGTCTGTGTTTTAATGTCAGAGGCCGACCGTCGTTTGCGAGTCTTCCACAAGAACCTGAAGATGGCCGAGAAGCTCCAGTCTTTGGATCAAGGGTCAGCTGAGTACGGAGTCACCAAGTTCAGCGACCTAACTGGTGTGTGACCGTGCGTGCGCTTGTGTTTTTCACAGTTCCAGATGAGCAAATGCATCTTCTGCTTTTCACGTGTTGCCTCAGCTTGGCTCCAGATGTTTCCTCTTTAACAACACAGAAGTTGTTAACTGCTCTCTCTCTGCGTTTCTTCAGAGGAGGAGTTTCGCTCCACATACCTGAACCCGCTCCTGAGTCAATGGACTCTCTATCAACCAATGAAACAGGCTTATCCTGCCAAAGACCCTGCCCCTGACAGCTGGGATTGGAGGGACCATGGAGCTGTCAGTCCTGTTAAGAACCAGGTGCTAACAACCAGAAGACTTCATGAGGAATAACTGATTCCTGCTGCATATTTATGCTGATCAGTGTGTGTGTGTGTGTGTGTGTTGCAGGGCATGTGTGGATCTTGCTGGGCATTTTCTGTCACAGGAAACATTGAGGGCCAGTGGTTCCTGAAAAATGGAACTTTATTGTCCCTTTCTGAACAAGGTAACACACATGCACCAATCCAAGCTTCCACAGACCCTCTCATTCTCTTTTTCAGTCCAGTCAGTAAAAACCTATTTTACTTTTCTTTAAGCTAAATGTGTGTACAATATGTACACTGTAGGCTAAAGTGCACATTTTCTTCTTTTTGTTTTGTCCAGATTAGAGATAAGAAGTTAAATACCTGGTAACAGTTGAACTTAAATCACTTGATTACAGTTTGAAGAAACTATACTCCCCTTCCCAAAACAGAAATCACCAAATAGATTTAAGTTAATTAAATTTGTAAGAGCCTCCATTGGATAATTACTGCATGGATGATTATGTTTTAGCTGGTTATTTAACCCTAACTGATAGAATGAGAATCTTATCATTTCTTAAACCACCGTGTCAGAAGACACATCCTGTGGTCTGTTTCAGAGGGTCAAACTATTGACTAAACTAAACATCAAAGGAGATACTGAAACTACACAGACTGGGTTAAAAACTGTCCAGCACATTATTAAAAACTGCAAGGATAGTGGGGAACCATCGTCTTCCAGGAAGAAATGTGGTCGGGAAATTAGGTCCTGAATGGTGGCGATGATTTAAACGTTTGGTGAATTCAGATCATAAAACGCAGCAGAGGAACTTCATATGTTCATTAGTTAAAGTAAGAACATTTCCACATGAACAATGTGATGGGAACCTAAGGGACTGGGACTGAACAGCTGTGTAGCCATAAGAAAACCACTGATCAGTGAGGATTATTGGAACAATGCAGTTGCTCATGTCCAGGTCCAGGTCTAGGTTCAGCAACATCATGTGCCCAAAGAATGAAGTCAGCTGACTACCTAAATATACTGAATGAGCAGGTTATTCCATCTTCCCTGATGGCATGACCATATTCCAAAGTGACAACACCAGGATTCATGGGGCTCAGACTGTGAAACAGTGGTTCAGGGAACCGGAGACATCATTTTCACACATGGACAGGCCTCCTGAGAGTCCAGACCTGAACCCAATTGGGAATCTTTGGGATGTGCTGGAGAAGGCTTTATCTAGCATCCGACTCTCCTATCATCAATACAAGATCTTTGTGAAAAATTAATGCAACTCTGGACGGAAATAAATCCCGCGACACTACAGAACCTTATTGAAACAATACCACAGCGAATCTGTGACGGGTTCAAAGGTAAATGCAGTCTAACGAAATATTAGTGTGTGACTTTCGTTTTGGCCGGGCTGTGTATGTGGCACCAGTCTGGTCGCAAGGAAAGAAGGCGTGTACACATTTTACACATGTATTTAAAAATATTTATATATAATGGCTGCATACTAAATGATCCAAAGTGTCATTTTGGCTCTTAGAAAACATAAATTGGCGACTTTCTCCAGAAGTGAAAAAAAATCAGATTACCAGTCCAAACACGTCATTGTTTGATTGACATTGATCCATCGTTTACAGAACTGGTTGACTGTGACGGGCTGGATCAGGCATGCAGAGGAGGACTGCCATCAAATGCTTACGAATCTATTGAGAAGCTCGGTAAGAAGCTGACAAAATCCAGCTTTATCAAACTTGTGCTTATAATGAAAAATAGACGTTTATAATATATATCCTGTAGGATAAATTCTTTTCATCAGAGGACTGCCAAGTGCAAACTTTAAAAATTCCTTGCCTCCATGTGTGTTTAAGGTGGTTTGGAGACTGAAACAGACTACTCCTACACCGGTCGCAAACAGAAGTGTGACTTCAGCAACAGGAAGGTGGCCGCCTACATCAACAGCTCCGTGGAGCTGTCCAAAGATGAGACGGGTGAGCGGTCAAAACCCGGTGAGCTTAGTGAAACTGTGCTGAGAAAACAGGCACATCTTTATGGATTTCTTTTTTTCTTCTTCTCCTCAGAGATTGCAGCCTGGTTGGCCGAGAATGGGCCAATCTCTGTTGCTCTGAATGCTTTTGCCATGCAGGTGAGCAAATCTGTCAATCTAAATATATCTCTTATTCTTTCTATGTTAATATTACTCTTAGGTTCTGTGCTTTGAATTTAGCTTTTTAACCTGCTTAGCAAGGTTTTGATTTTGTTCACTCCTGCGGTGACTGAAGTTTCACCATCCTCAAAAAAAAAAGACATCAAGATGCTTTTAATTTATGCCATTATTATAAACATCCAAATTGCCACACTTAATTCATTTTAATAGTCTTTGTTGTTATTTTAGTTTTATAGAAAGGGTGTGTCTCACCCCTTGAAGATCTTCTGTAACCCCTGGATGATTGATCACGCTGTGCTGCTGGTTGGATACGGAGAACGTATGTATTATTTTCCTGTTTATGCTCTTTTTTTCTTTTTTTTTTAAATCCACTTTTGCCCCTGAAAAGGAAACGATTTACATGTTTATTTGTTGTATTTCTCAGCATGAAGACAAGGATGTTTGTTAAATGATGGTTACTGTGATTTCAGGTAAAGGTATCCCATTCTGGGCCATCAAAAACAGTTGGGGGGAAGATTATGGAGAGCAGGTAGGACGTGGTATTTAACTGAGTGTATATGTTCTTGAAAACACTGTTAAATTAAAATAGATGGACCGTAACAAATGTTTCAACTCTTTGGTCATGGATCTCTGTTGTGTTGCACTAAACTGTAGAAATCAACTACAGTTTAGTTTTATATTGCTTTAATTTTAAAGATTTAATGTGAAAGCATGTTAAATAAACATTCATTTATAGCTTGTTTTTCTCTTTTACAGGGTTATTACTACCTGTACAGGGGCTCCAATGCATGTGGCATCAACAAGATGTGCTCATCTGCTGTAGTCAACTAAACTGCCAACTCAAACTTATTTTCAAGCTCTTACACATTTCCATACTACATGCAGCCACCAGCTGGCCCCAGCTCAACACCACTCACACAGAATACACACAGATCAATGTCAGACATATAAAGTCCTACTGATGCTTCTGTTCCGTTAAACCAAACGTGTATTTTACTTTCATGCCTCACACCTCACCATCACATTAACAAACCAGCTCTAATGAAGCTAGCTTTTATGTGAAACTGAAGTTTTAGATTATTTTAAACTTACGCGGATGTTTTATTTTGTTATCATTATAACTCTGTGTGTAATTGGTTGTACCTCATCTCTGCTAACAATTACTGAGCCCACTCTTGGTATTGAAGTTAGATTCTTGTCTAGTCAGTTTTCTCAGAAGACTTATGAGTGTGTGCAAATATAATATCTTTAAAAGAGTTTTTTTTTCTAGAAGGAAAAGATTTTGGCTTTACTGTGGTCTGCACATTACTACAAACTGCAGTGCAATTGTACCTGCTGCTGTTGAAGTAAACACTGAATGGTGGTTGAATAAAGATTGTGAAATCCCATCTTGTGTTTAATTAAATCGTCCTTCAAGGGTTTTAAAAAAGTCTTAATTTATGATTTGCATTCAAAAAATGAATCAGCTAAATTGTCAACATATTGTTTATGACATATATGCAATGTCCTCTTTCATGAACATTTCTGCACTCCTTTTACAACTAAATGAAAGCTAAAAGGAAAGAAAAAAGGAAAAATGTGTTTAAAAAGCTAAGGTTTGTGAATTTTTTAATTGTGCAAGTGTAATTATTTTGTGTGTGTAATTTCTGGATGTCTGTGTATTTGAAGATCGATTTGCAAGTACCCAAAGTTATGCAAAAACTGATTTATACAGTTTACAAAGTATTTATTACACACACACACACTCACACACACAGTCATTGATACTGAGTTAATTTTCTCTCCATTAAAAAAAAAAACGTAACAATATTTTTCATCCAGCATTATGGTGTATTTTCATGAAAACAAAAGGGCCGTGGACACTTATGGGAGCCTATTTAAATGTTGGTGATCTTGAATGTTGCTCAAATTGAGAATGAACTCAATTTCCCAGAATGCAAATGTAAAACCCTGGAAGAACTAACCTCGTTATTAGTTGAGTTTAGAAACAAATATTTAGCATTAATATAATTCATCACCATAATTAAACATCACATATTAGTGATGTTTAAGCGACAGAATTTAAATGTAATATTTTCATCTTTATTTTAAAAGTTGTTCTGCGGTGTTTATGTGGCTTTTCAACCAACAGGAAATAGATTTTGACAGTGAGATACCGGAAGTGTTCCAGTTGCTTTTGTACCAGCGTGTTTAAAAGAAACACGAGTGCATTTGGTTTAGCATTTTAGTTTCCGTATAACTTTTTTTTCCCCGAAGGAGTTTCTTGCTACTCCTTAAAAACATATTCCGCTTCATAAGGAAATCGTTAGTGCTTCTTTCTGACTTTCAGGGTAATAAAGTAACCTCCCAATATGGTTGTGAGAATGTTTTAAGATAGCAAATGTTAGCCCGTCTAGCTAGGTTAGTATAAAAACGAATTAAGAATCAAATATATTTCCGCTGTTCGTAGATAACTAGCCCCAGGGGACAATGGAAAGCGTTTCAGCAGCAAAAGTCATGTCTAAAAGTAGGGAGTAAGCAAAATGAGCGACTTTGGTGACTTAAGCTAGCTTGTTACCTCAGAGTCTCGTGCGTCACTGTTTACAGGTGTAGCATCTTCTGTGTGACCCATCGGATTGTGGGCCGAATTGCATTTTTATGTTTGTAATTAGACTGACTTAGATAATGTTTTACAAATAACGTGTATCTGATCATTTATATGGACACAGTACCAAATTTGAATATAGATTTAACATTTGTCTACTATTAGCATTATCTATATTATGTAACTGTTGTATAAGAGAAATGTATGCATTTGTGTTAGTTCACCTGAGATGTCCTCTATATTATGGTAAAATCTTTAGAACACTTTCATGTAATGTAGTATGAGACAAACTACTTTTACTTAATTAATTTTTATTCTTTACTAAGCAATAGCAGTAGATCTAACATTCTCACAGCTCTTTGACCATCTTCTGTCTTCTTTTTCAGCTGGCGAAGGAACCACTAATCTGCCATTTATAATGTCACAGGCCACCAAACGCAAACACGTTGTCAAGGAAGTTCTTGGAGACTTTGTCATTCCTACAGAAAACCAGTGGATCGTGAAGGTAAACTTTGAAAGTTATCTGCAAGATAGCCATTAGTATGATATTAACAAAAGTCATACTAATAGCAAGTAAACAAACAAATGACTATAAAAACTTATTTCCTCTCCTTTCTTTAACTGTGTCCTCTCCCAGGTTATTGGTAGCCGTGGTAACAACCTTCATGAAGTCATCACAGCCCAGGGTGAGACCTTCCTGGTGAGCATGCCTACCAAGTTTCGGAAGAACATCTGGATAAAGAGAGGTACCTGAGAGAGAGAGATATTTGCTTTAAAGTAATAATCAAGCATCAACATTTAAAAAATGAATGATGGGTGTACCCTTGTCCTGGTGGCATGGGTTTATTTTGATTTGCTGCTACATTTTGTGGTCTGTAAATAGCATATCGCTGCTATTTAGTGGCATGACAGTCAAGTTTATGACCAGAAAATAAATAAGTGAGCAAAACTGTACCTGAAACAAAATTTTATTGCAAGTAATTTAGCAGTTCTTGCTTAATAATCCAGAAGTTTAGTTTGCTGTTGGGATCTGCACTGAAAGCTGTAAGATTTTTTTATTAATAAAAGTAATCTGGACGATCTTCTGCTTTAAACAACTATGATGCCTCAACATTACGTTTTTGCTGATGGAGGCTGATATCTGTCAGAATTCAGCAAGCAACATTTTTTGGATATGCAAACAACTGGGGGTTTATTGTATTTGAGAAAATAAAACTAAACTGCTGGATTTTCTAGGAAAGCCTTTGTATTCAGAAACTACATTTCTGGTTTTGTAAACAACATTTTTTTAACACCAAATAAACAAACAAAAATGTTTCTATTTGTAAACAAACACTTTGGTTTCCCATTAAATTAGCTTGTGATAAACACCTGCATAATTGTGCAAAAATACCCTCACTTTTCTTACTGTTTTCCTTTTGTTTGCACCCTGCGGATGCAGTCATATAGTCACATTGGTTGAAATGGGGAAACAGTTGTTTTTATATCTTTCAGTTAAACAGCAAACACAGCAGCTAGATTTGCAAACAAATATTTTTCATTTCCATTTAAAGCAAATTTATTTACACTATAACATGACTGTGGTGCAGTGTCTGTTTTAATTAATTGCATTTTGTGAGGCACAAAACTAACATCATGTTTGTTCTATAACAGGGGTGCAAACTTATTTCAGTTCAGGGGCCAAATACAGCACAATTTGATCTCAAGTGGGCCGGACCAGTAAAACAACAGCATGATAACCTCAAATGAAAACTCCACTTTTTCCCCTTTTAGTGACGTACCATCACATCATTAAGAGGTTTACATTTAATGAGTTAGTCTTTTAGAAATTATTATAAACAAACAGGGCTGCATGGTGGTGTGGTGGTTCGCACGGATGCCTCACAGCAACAGTGTCACTGGTTTGTGTTGGTCCTGCGACAGACTGGGGACCTGTCCAGGGTGTACCCAGCGCCCCGCCTGCAAATCACTGGGAAAGACTCCAGCTTCCCTGTGACACGAAATTTAAATCAGCATTATAGAAAATTAATGAATATAAGCAAACTGAAATATTTTGAAGAAAATAAGTGCAGTTTCAATAATATTTTACCTCAGTTTGTCATTTATACAAATCTTATTTATAGAAATCTTATTAATTCAATTTTATCAATTTCCTTTCAAATGTAATAAATTTTGTATTATAAAATGTTAATACTTTTTATAAATGTTTTAAATTTAATATAAAAATTTTTTTAATATATATTCTATATTAATATTTTTTTAATGTTGTATATTATTTAATTTTAAAATAGGATTTATTCATTTTATTTTACAGATGTACTTATTTACATGTGCATTACAACTTATAAATCATAATGGATCTACAAAATCCCCCAAAATAAAATAAATAATGTAGATACATTTAAAATACCTTACATACGTGTACATTTCCACATGTGTGAAGTAATCCTGACCACCTGAACTTACTCACCTCATCATACAAACTGAAGTCAGATCTATTAATTCAAAAAGATAGAACATGTTACCCCCCTGTCTTAAAAATGTTTTACATTCAAGTAGAGAATGAGAAATTTTTGTTACTTTTATTAAAATAATTGCAGTTTAAATCTTCTATGTCATTTTTCGGGCCAGATTGGACCCTCTGGCGTGCCGTATTTGGCCTGCGGGCCATATGTTTGACACCTCTGGTCTGTAGCATAAGGGAAATGGGTAATTTCCTGCTGTTTTTTTTCCACCATATGAGGCTGTTGATTGTTTGCGTACTGCTGCTGTGGGCAAGCACTATAAATCAGTGTTCCACCATCACGTGGGCCAACATGGCCTTTTGTCTTATTTGCTTGTATTTGATGTTAAACATCATGCTTTCATTCCTCAGGTGACTATGTGATTGTGGATCCCATTGAGGAAGGAGAGAAGGTGAAGGCAGAGATAAGCTTTATTCTCTACAAAGATCATGTTCAGCACTTGCAGAAACAACAGCTTTGGTGGGTAGAAACACAAACACACACTCAAAGACACATCCTACACAAGTGCTTTAATTCATGGGGTCTTTTTCTTTAACTGCCTCCAGGCCAGAGGGATTCATGGAGGAGCAGTCGCTGCAGCACAAGACGAACAAACAGCAGGAAAAAGAAGAGGGGACAGAGAACAAAGCCCAAGAAGAAGAGGAAGGTAGCGACTCTGAAGACGATGAGAGCGACCTCTTTGTAAACACCAACCGCTGTAACTACCAGTATAGTCAAAGTGAAGAGGAGGACAGCGAGGAAGACGACGATGAGGAAGAGGAAAGGACAGAAAAGTGATCATGGTTGGTGCATGGAGAAGGACAATCGAGAGCTTGAGCTGTGAATCCGATGCAGCCCTTTCCTCCTCTGACTGATTTAATGATTACAGATGTTGATTTTCATGTAACAGCTGGCCACATGAGTCTGTTAATTCTGTTTACACACGATCCCTAAAACTATCTGTTGTGTCAAAATGGAACAGAGATTTACACATAAAATACTGGAAGCATTTCTGTTCTCTTCAGACTCCTGTTGGCAGCTTATAACAAATACAGTACATTTACTGAGTGGTGCTTTTTCTATTCATCCTCACAAAATAGATCTGCAAATGCATCACTGCAGGAGCTTTTTGTTGTAATTAATGTGTAAATTTAATCCCAGTCATGTTTGATTTTGTTTGCTTTTTTTAAACAGTTGTCAGATGAGTTTTGATTACTGTTGAGAGACTGTAATTTGCTTCAGTTTCACCGGCGCTGCATCGTCAGCTGCAGGTTTGGGCTTTTTGTAATGCTGATAATCCTGTTTTTTTGCGTTCAAGCAGCTCTTTCCTCTGGAAACCGCTGGTATAATTACAGCCATTGATATGAAAACAAACATGTAACGTAATCAAGCTTAAAGCTCAGCGTTTTACCTTCATGCTGAGAGTTGCAATGTCAGTGAAGCCAGTTAAGCAAGATTTCTGTGCACTGTATCTCTCTTTCCAGGCATTGGGGGAGCTTTAGTTCATCAGACATGTTTCAGGGCAGGGCTGAAGAATAATTATAAGCTTATTTTGGTGCAATGCATTAGTAATGACCTCTTTCATGCGCAGGTTGAAGCATGGTGACGTTTGTTTTTACACAATAGTTGATGTATTGCTAAATCGCGAAGAAAAGCACTGGCCCAGAAAAATGTGCAATGGTTGAAACTGACAAAAGGTTTGACTTGGTGGATTACTGAAACACTGGTGTTATAACCTCTTCAGGACAGGATGAATGTCCAGTTCTTCTGGTTTTGTCCTTAGCTGTTTTTTTTTTTTAAAAAAGGCTTTCAAAACCAAGAAACTCCTCGTGGCTAAGCTCTAAGTATGTGTGTGCAGTGGTAATATCCGGGAGATTTTCAGTGGTGTGGCCCAGATAAGACAAGGTGGTGTGTGAAGTCAGTCAACAGATTCTACTGTCTGCAATATCCAGCAGGATCATTGTTAACTCCAGAATCCTGGTGGTTTGGAAACCCAATTCCAAAAACAAAAGACTATAAAAGATATGAACTTTGAAAAAGAGTTAATTGAATTTACAAAGGCAAAAAGTAATTTATCTCACAGTGGAAAGAAAGGCTTTAAACATGACTTGTGTTGCAGAGTACAAACAGAAAGACCAACAATCAACCAGTTAACAGAAGTCCAGCTGTGCTTGCAGCTGCTGGAATTTTCTGACTGAAGTGTGGATCTGTTTTTATCCAAACCCTCAAACCCCATCAAACCCCACCATCGTCGTACTGAGTCCACTCATATTTCACATACCAGTCTGCTACGTATGAAACATCGCTTCTCTTGAACAAAATGTTTAACATTAGTTGTCACTTCCAGCTGTTAATTGAGACAACACAGATTTATATTTCATGTTTTTACTCTATTTAATTAATATAACTTTTAGATGTGTAAAAGCAACCCCAAGTGTATTATGGGAAAAACAAAACATGAAAAGACAGAACGATGCTACTCATCTCAACTTTTTCTTTCATTTGATTTCATCTAACTATTCAATTTACTTATTTTTCTTAATTTATTTTATGTTTAATAGTATTTTATACCCAGGGCTGCATGGTGGTGTGGTGGGTTCTCTCCAGGTTCTCCAGCTTCCTGCCACCATCCAAAGCGATTCATGTTAGGTTGTTTGGTCACTCTAAATTCTCCCTAGGAGCGAGTGTGTGTGTGGTTGTTTGTCTCTCTGTGTTGACCCTGCGATGGACTGGCGACCTGTCCAGGTGTACCTGCCTCTCACTTGCTAAATGCTGGGTCAGCAGCTTCCCCGCGACCTCAATGTACAGATAATGGATGGAGTATATTTTATTTCAGTCTTTTTATTTTCATTTCTTTCCTTTGTTTACTTTTTTAATATAATTTTAAATCAATTCAGACATTAAGGGGGTAAAACAAAAATTTAAAAAAGAAATAGTGATGAAAAATTGCTAATAAAAATAAGAAGACTGAAGATTATTTTGTTTCCCATGATGATAAACTATCAATCAGAACTGAGGTGATACCCCAGACTACCCGATTTAAAATTGCCATTGTGTGTATGCTCACAAAGGGAAACACCAATTTTGTGCAAATTAGAATAAGGAAGCAGGAGATGCTGAACTTTAATGGATTTTTTTAAAAAGTGGATATAATTTTAGAAATAAAACAGATCAAGATGTTTTTATATTTGTTTAGGTCTACAGACAAGATAAAAGAAATCAAGTAAAGGCTAACACGGCAAGAAACAAACCCAGCATTCACAAAAGCAGCTTTATTCATCTTAGTACAGCTGGAAAAATAAATATAAATAAATACCACCACATCATGTCATCGTGGCAGCTCTTATATAAGCCTTCATGCTTTTTTCAGGTATAAAACTTTTAAAATGAAACCCACATTAACCATATTTATCCTCATGTAACAATTACAACCATAAATGTCTAAAACTAATGTAATGTAGACTTTTTATATTTTTTAACCCTTTATCAACCAGTATCTCCAACATGCTGATATGACATTGAATCCAAAATACTGACACGTCTCCCCATTGGTTAACAGAAGATTCAAATATGTAATAAACAGCAGAAGCACAACTGAGCTGGGCCATTTGTGTTGATGGGTTAGGTGACTTTTAAAAAAGAACAGTCATGTTACGAGTATCAGTATCAAATTGGCTAGTACAGCATTAAATAAGATTTAAATTAAATGCATCATTATCCCAACAGTAATATTATTAATCCACATGTATGATAGTAAAACACAACCTGAGGTCAGTAGATGATTATCTAGCTTCATGCTGTTGGCATTTTGGTGGACCTTGAGTTTTTACCAAGCCATTGCTTGATGAACACAGATAATAGATGCAAATTAAAGTTCAGCACTGTCATAACTTTGAGAGAGGTCAAAAGCATCCTTCAAAAGTCTTAAGACCCACGTATGCGCTATTCTACTCTAAAGATGGATACGGAGCTATAGGTCTGACTTCTGTTAATGAGTGTAATTTGGTCCATTTTCTGAGCCCTTATGGGTGTGTTTCCAGATGTAGCAAACAGAGGAGCACCACCAGAAATCCTGGGGGCAGTGTTGAGCAGTATAGCTCATGTGTGACCAGTGAAATGAACAAAGAAGAAAACAAAGTCGACGAAGAGAAAAACAGAAATGATAGAACTTTTTAAAAGAAGACTGTGCGAATGTTTACAAAACTACACATTTATGATCTTACCTTGCTAGGAACAGAAAACTTCACCATGTTCGCTAATGATTGAAACTGTTAGAACTTGGAAGTGATCTCTGCACTGCCCTCTAGTGGAGGTTTACCTTGTCGACATAAAGTGTGCGTGGGAGTACATGGACTGCTATGTTTGACAACGCTTGAAGCATATAACAGATTTGTGTTTTATACTGTCAGTTATTAAAATCGGTTTCCATCAGATGAATAATAGTTTACATTAATGCACTGAAACAGAATACGTTTAAAATTACCAGATAACATACACTCATCAATAACCGTGAATCACTGTCTGATGTCATCTGTCCAGATATCCATGCCGCCGTCCATGTTGACACATGATAATTAGGACTCATCCCTGCAGTAATTTCAACACCGCAAGATAATGCAACACACAAAACTGCTGGATTTGTCGACAGCAAACATGGTGACAGTGGAGGAGATTATGCAAAACAAACAAACAAAAAAAAAAGACATAAAATGTGGCAGCACAGTAGATGGTGGTGGTATTTACAGCTGTTAAAGAGTTTGTGACTTCTTCTTTGTTCTTTTCACTGGTCACATATGAGCTATACTGTGCAACACTGCCCCCATGACTTCCGTGGGTACTACGTTGTCTGGGTACACATCCGCAAGCTCTGAAATGTACTGAAATGGGCACAAAATGAACACAGAGGATGGAGAGTGCATATGTGTATTTATCGTTGACCATAAATAAGCCTTTAGAGTTCTTGGTTAGGTTTACTGCTATGATTTGGCCAGATTTTCTTGGGTGACTTTTTTATCATCCACACCCCTCAGATGGACATTCTGACACTGCGTCCACGTCTTCTTCAAGTCAGCCCACAGGCTAACTAGCTGTTCGGGGGTTCGTTTGTGCACCAACAGGATGGTGTGGTATATACACAGCTGTTGTCCTTCTTCTTCAGAGAAGTCAAACGTGAGGAAAGCAGGGTGGTGGACAGGGAGAGCATTGAGCCGGTACATGCACATCCCCACATAGACATCGTCGATGGGAAACAAGTGAACTGTCTTAGATATCTTGTGTAGCCGTTTGGCCAACAGGCCTGAGTAAACCACTCCTCCCCCGCCTGCATACATGGGATAAAGCCCGCTGTAGAAGGTATCTGGGATAAAGTACTTGGATTTCTTGACTCGGTTTGGCATGCCGGCTCCTATAACATCTCCAACCATGAAGTCTTCCATGGTACTTTTTGCTTGTGGCTTCTTAAGCTGTTCCTGAAGATAGGTGATCAACTTTGGGGTGTTAACAAAGACGTCATCGTCTCCCTTTAAGACGAAATGTACCTGATTGCAGTGGCGCGAGAACCACCTCCACAAGAGCACATCCTTCAGGGTGAGATTGAAAAACGTATCTTTAAAGTCCCATTGCAGAATGTCTCCATAGGTTTTACTCTCCATCGTGAGTAAATCAGACACATGTGCACCCATTTCTCCAGTGTCCTCTTTGCCTATCAAGAACACCCTGCGAACATACCCTCCAAGTACTTCCTTGTTGCTGCCATTTCTCTTCTCTCCCGCCACCCATCCCGCCCGTCCCCACGTCTGTCGAATGGCTTGGCGGTTCTTAAAGTTAAATTCTCCTGTTTTGATGGCAAAGAGAAGCAGAGGCCGCTTCTTCTCAAGCCTTGCCTTAGCTCCGCATACTCCATCTGGCTGGATGAGAATGGGGTAGTCCCTTCTTTGCATGTAGGTTACAAACTGTTGTATCTCTTGAGGAAAATTGTCAAACGTATTCCTCATGTTATCCATGACAGTAACTTCAGAGAAACCCTGATTCAGTAAGAAATCATCAAAGTAACTTCTTGCTGATCTGTCTATGGCTTTGTTGGGGTTCAGGATTGGATTAAAATGGCGGTCGATTGTCTTTTGAAACTGATTCCAAAGGCCACTCCCCTTCAGGTTGTCCTCCCAGAAGGTTTTAGGGATTGTGGAAAAACCATCTTTATTTAAAGTTCCTGGGGCCACAAAATGATTAATTTCTCCAACATAGTAAACTATGGTTGTACCCTGTGATGTGTGGGGGTTCAGGGTTAAAGATATCATGACAGAAATGTAGATGATTAGCAGTGCCAGGCAGAAGCACGGTGTGCAGATACAGATCAGGATGGTCCGCAAGCGACACCAACGTCGAGCCATGCAGCTGAAAAAGCATAAACAATATGTTAGTCCATTGAAATGAAAGAAACATCCATTCTTGGAATGTAGAACTTGGAAGAGATCGCAATGTTTCTTAAAGGTCCCATATTGTGCAAAATTCACTTTCTAAAGATTTTAAAACCTTTAGAAATGTCCACATATGTGTCCTCATAGCCTGTGTATGAGGCCCAAAAATGAGAAAATTCTGTCTCCTCTCTCACTTGCTTGCTCCACATTTTAGCGAATGTGTTCTCAGACGGTTGAGTCTGAGATTTTTCCTTTTGTGACCTCACGAAAGGAAATAACCACTCCACCCAGTAATAGATACTGTCATTGATCTGCCCTCTCAGCTAGCTGAGCCTGCTCTCTGAAATCACAGAGCGGGCGCCAGTGAAAGCTCTGTGAAAGATCCTTTACCAGAGAGGGGTGTGGACAGACACCACCCATGAACATTTAAAGGTTCAGACACAGAAACAGCCCGTTCTCATTAGAGCTCACTAGAGCCACTTTTGGAATGGCTGGAATGAAGGGCCAAGGCTGAATTTAGGGTAATACACTTTGAAAACAATGTTGTTGGACCTCTGACACCCATATGAGATTGTAGAAAAAATGTATAATATGGGACCTTTAATTTTTTTGCGCAGTTTTGTTTAGTTTGTCGGTAAGGCTTCTTTCTTTGCTGCTACAGTAAGTCTCATTTCCACCAAGGGGTCCAGCTCAGGGCAGGACGGTTTGGTGTGGTTTGGTTTGGTAAACCCTGACCTCTGTTGCATTTTCTTGAATTATGACAAAGAAGACTGCTACTAAGAAATGGAGGAGCATGGTGGACATCCAGCAGCTTGTGTTCTTTCCTCCTGGCATCCACTGTATACTTAAACATGATCATAGAGCTGTTCCTGTTTTGTTTTTGTTGCTGAGTCTCACAGGAAGTGACAGTTCTTTTGACCAATCAACGGATTGTAATGTTTCAAGCTCCACCCTTTAGGATCAGTTTGATTGGGACCCCAACATAAGAATCCCCAAAAGTATGATGCTTGGATCAGATATTCTAGCACCCTTCCAGTTTTTGCCTGAGGAAAAACAAAAAGCATGTGTTCTGACTTGTCCTGAACTGAGCCGTGAAAACTTTGGTGGAAACAGGGCTTTATTTGGTTGACTGAATAATTGACCCCTACAGCCAAAAGCATGCTGTGGCAAATGTTCACATTTCAGTATGGCAGCAACCTGGAACAGGACATCACATGAACAATCACAACGATTTTTGAAAACCGTGCAAGTCCTCAGCTGACCGGGATTGTAAATTCACTTCAACAAAGATGTGAGGCTGTTATTGCTGCCAAATGTATTTTAGCCAAGTTATAAACTGGGGACCTGAATCCTGATCTAAACGAAATATGTCAACCTTAATATTCTAATAAATTTACAAAAACAGATTAATGCAGGACTTGAATTAGTCTGGCATCTTTCATCATCATTTTATTTGTCAAATGCAAATTAAGGTCATATTATGGGATTTTTCTTTCTTTTGGGGACCCAGAGCACATTAAGCCCAGTTTCCACCAATGGGAAACCACACAAAAACTGGGAAGGGTACCCTAATATCCAACTCGACCCATCCTACTTTGTTGGAACCCTTCCATAAGTGTACCAATCTAACCGATCCGACCCAAAAGACTGGAGTTTGATCTACTGCAATCTGTTGATTATTTAAAAAAAAAAAAATCTCTTCCTGTGTGATTATTATAGTTATTATAGTTAACTAAAACTAACGAAAAAAAAGAAAATTAGAATTAATAAAACATACTCGTTAAATGTTAACTGAAATAAAATAAAAATGAGAATAAAAAGAAACAAAAACTAGCTAAAACTGTATTGTGTGCTTACAAAAAGAACTAAAACAAACTAAAATGAAAGCAAAAATGTCCTTTGTTTTCGTTTTTTATGAATTTATTTCATACATAAGCCCTTGGGGTTGATAGAAATGTAAATCTGCCGGATTTACGCCAGGGGTCTGCATCGTACGGCACCTGAAGGTCCAAGAGGCTTAGACCAGGTCCTGCTTAAAAACTGAGTGTTACGACCCGACTCAGGGGTATGGAAGGGCGCAACAAAGAACAAGGCGTGGACAGGTGGTAAATTAAAATGAAAGCGCATTTATTTACAATTCCCGTGAAAAGTGATGGACAACCTGTAAAACAAAATAAAGATGAGCTGGGGTTAGCGGACCTGCAGAAAGAAACAAACCAAAACCTATACCAAATACTCACCGAGTGCACACACAGACACAACCGCAACTCGGTGAGGAAACTATAACCAAACAAAAGCAGCAGGCCCATAACCTAAAGTGACTGTCGTCACAACACAATAAAACACTAACCTAGCCCAGCGCTAAAACAATTTTAGGACTTTCAAATCTGGACTGAATTATTCTACAAATGCATGATTTGTGAAAGAAACATTTTATTTATGCAAAAATACAAACAAGGCTTGTTTTATTTATTTACTGTTGGCATCTAGACCCCATCAGACCAGTTCCCTTTAAGATCACTGCATACGGATTGATTACTTCAGCCATCTACTCACACTTTTTGGTGTTACTGAATAGCATCGATAAATCTAAGGTCTATCTGTTGGGGGCCAATGTAGCAGATAATTTGCTATGAAACAGAGTGGTCGGTAATTTTTTTCTTTAAAGAAAATAATTGAGAATAAAATGTTTTGGGTTAAAGTAGAGAATTCTGGGGTAAAATAATTACAGGCTTCATTGTCTCCTCTAATTTTTAACACGTTGCACCGTACATCCAGGGCTTAAAATACGGAAAACCTGAATGAAAACTTTCTGTTTGGGTTGAAAGAGTATCAAAGTTCAATAAAAAATGTTTGCTGAATAAGATTTTGGTGTGTGCACTGTAAAAAAAAGTAGTTTAAGCTGAGTGAAATAAAAAAGTAAGGCAACCAGCTGTAAAGCTTTTTTTGAGTAAATTCAACTAAGGATTTCTGGGTTTGTGTTAAGAGGGTATAATACAGGCTAGACATGTCACCAGTCCACCACAGGGCCAACACATAGAGAAAAACAACCATTCACACAAAAAGGATGAGTCCAAAGCAGGACCCTTCTTGTTGTAAGACAACAGTGCTAACCACCACACCACCATGCAGCCCAGGAAGTCTGTGTTAAAGCACTCAGATACCCGTATAGGTACAGGTTTGCCTCATGCTAAACATAAACAATTCAAAGGACTTGAAGCTCATTTTTGAAATAGGTGTTTATGAACCTGAACTACTGCTCAGCCAGGGTTCAAGCCCTAAAGAACAGCTTGTTAGCTGGTATAATTCATTATGTCCTTGAATTTGTCTACAGTGATTCTGCAATTAAATGTTTAATTGTTCTAAATAAATAAGATGATTTAAAGGGTTATTTGAAGTATTTAATACAGACTTCCTGGTGGTAAATTAAAATATTAAGTTGGACTGCTAGTTAGAGATATTTTCAACTTAACATAAGTTTAAAGACGTGAGTAGACCTCAATATCCGTCACAACTTTGTTAAAGTTCTGCTTTGACTAACCATCTTTCGTACCTTTAGCATCTGGTTGCCTTATTTTCTTAAGTTCACAACTTTTTTCTTGCTAGTGTATGTTGGCTCTGATGTAAACCCAGGTGGAGTCACAACAGAAACAATAAAAATACAAGTGAGAGGTGAAAGAATAAAAAGACTAAAAGCTGGCAAACAAGTTGTGCATTATGCTGTTTCAGTGGACACATATGACCATCCTGATCATTAAATTACATCATCAGAGCTGACAACTTATTCTACAAATAAGTAACAGAGTGGAAAAACTCCACCTGTGTAATAAAGACTGAATGCAATGACTCACATCCTCAAATATGCCAAGCACATGACTTCTTAGTAAGACTGTTTTCGTCAACCATCCTTAGAGTCATAGAGTTTATCATTTAAGCTTGGAAAATCTGTAACATTATTAAAGAATTAAGGAATAATGCTAGTCTACAAAACCAACATGCTAATTACAATAAACTTACTGGGTGAAATGACTGGACATGACTATACCGTCTACCTTTAAAATGTTAAATTAAAAAAGAGACATGCATCTGCTTACCTGTTTTAAATGAAAGCTCCCTTATTTACCAAATGTTACTCCGTTTAGTGGAATTCCAGCATACCACCAGCATACATCAGCATAAGTAAAATAAAATTCTGCCTCTATCATGAAGTAAAAAAGAAGCCACGGTGTAATACAGAGAGTCAAAAAAAAGACGTGTATGGTGGTGAGGCTGTTGTGAATTAAATCTGGCTCAACAAAGACAGGGGAGTGTGCACAGGAGGAATATGCCCACTGGCAAGCTGAGAGCAACCACAACATCCTCTATTATGCTTTCGTGAGCAAAGGTGGAGTCAACAACAAACAGGTGCTTAAAAAACAGGACCTGTAAGAAAGGATGACTAAAATGCAAAACTAACATTTATGATGCATTGAACTGCTGATGTATCTACCTTAGCTTTAAAAAACAGCAGAAAGAGAAACAGACCAGGTGTAACACAAGGCTGGATATATATGTAGCTGTAAAACAGGCAGAAAGCTTGTAAAGTCTTCCTTTTGTCTCTGTCTGAGCCGATCATTTTGCTCACCAATGAACACAAGTCTTGAAAAAAGAATGCAAATTCTGCCTTGTGACTTCAGGCAGCTGTCCCATAAAGCAGCTTAGCTTATCGACTTGAGTTCTCTCAGGTTTACTTTACTCAGAAACGCTGAGATTCTTCTGCTTCATTAACTAATTCAGAGGCTGCTGTGTTTCACCATGCTAACATAAAGCAAAAAATAACTATTTAGGTTTATATAAATGTCAAATAAAAAGACGGTTACTCTGTCAATCAGCCATCTGGCAGCTATAACATAACGGCTTGGAGGTATTTTACAAGAACTGGTCAGGCATGTTGTGAACAGGTTCTTTCTTTCTGCAGGAGCTGCAGTACCTGTTGATCGGGATCATTAAAAGGTTCCTATGCTGTGACATCATTTGGCATGATTTTCTTGACACCACGATGCATGCACTCATCAGGTGAGACAGAAACAAAGAAAGTGATATGTGTTGACATGCATGAAAAAACAAAGAAAACAAAAACCAAAGAAAACCTCAGAAAACTTTAAAACAGGAATGACTCACCAGTGAATTGTAACGTGGCGGGTAACCCAGATGAATGGTCATATCAATGGTATGACAAAGGTACTAATTGTAATACTACATTTTCAAATTATTGTTTATTTTCATACAGGAACGTGGTGTTTTATCATTAAGGAGATCAGATCATCAGATCATTGGGGACTTTTTTTTGTACATTCAGGTAATATTTCCCTCAATATTTAACCACCACTGTGGTTGTGTTACTCCATTTAGGATATATATATATATATATATATATATATATATATATGTGTGTGTGTGTGTGTGTGTGTGTGTGTGTGTGTGTGTGTGTGTGTGTGTATTTCATCAAGAACTTTGAAATTCCATTTTCAGTGTTTGTTAAAGGTCAACAGGGCTCTGGGAACAAAGATTACTAACCTTTTGGATCAGTAGAGGACATAATAGTCCTAGCTGGTCTAGACTATGTCGTTGTAATGAACATCGCTTTACAATGAACATTACAATGAATTGAGCATCGCAAAACCACCAATTAACGACCACCAAGAACGTTGTTTTTTCGGCATTTAACTACATATTTTATGCTGTTTTGCCACATAAAATGGTGCTTTAAATGCTGTTTTTCACCACAAAACAGCATTTTTTTCCTCCATTTTATTACAAACGCGCCAATTGAGTGGCGAATTTTGGCCCTTTTGGCTTGCCATATGTGCACACACTGCCAGTAAACCGTCTAATTAGTTTTGTCAATACGCTTGTGCAAATTGCTGCAGTTGTAAAATTGTGCCACAATTTCAACCAATCACAGGTTGTTGAGACAGAGTCCTCCTGATTGGCTGCTTTGCTGCATCATGATAAAACTGGAAGAGGTGGTTTCTAAGTCAAAAGGAGCTTTTAAAGCCCCAATCTGTAAGAATAACTCCCATCTAATGTAATGCGCTAATGTAATGCAAGCAACCGAGTAGTGCGCTCTGAAACCTCATCATTTAAAGACCCACTCCAAGGCTTATTTGGAACTACTTAAAATGTTGTCAGTGGTCTTTAAATTGTGATTATGAAGTTTTGGCAAAAATCACAAAACCTGTGCCCTTATTCAGGACTCTGCAGAGGACCAGTAGGTCATTAGCAATTTGTCTCTGAGTTGTGGGCGGAGTCATTGCTGCTCAGTGCCTTCCCCCGTTGCACCAATGATGTGTATTAACCTCATTAAAATCAAGGCATTGCAGTTGTATAAATTAATAGCAATATTTCACAGAACAAATCACTTACAAAATAATGAAAATATTTATTTAGCACATTCCAACAATGCACAATAATAAATTAAAACATGAAATAAAATTAAGAATAAAATAAAAATTTCTCTGTAGGAGTACTACAACAAAGTGCAAACAAGTGCAGCTGCTGAACGGCTGATGATTCAAGGCAATGAATTCCATAGTCTTTTGTGTAATCTCTTTTGCCTTCAAAAATGGAGTGGTTGTGCTCGGAGGCATTCTCATACTCAGCATACCAGTAAGGATGTTTGGATTTCAAGTGATGAATTAAACCTGGCATGGAGAAATGGTTTCACCTTTGATGTGCTGCTGTCACTCCATGTCCTCGGCAGCGTGGAGACCAAATCCTGCAAATGAAAAGAATATAATAGAATAGATGACCTTTTATTGTCACTATATACAAGTACAATGACATTAAATGACTCACCAGTGTCAGTGTAAAAACAGACAACATAGACACAGAATAAATGGTAAATGGTCAGTATTTATATAGAGCTTTACTGTACCTGGAATGATACCCAAAGCTATTTAAATTATCACATTCACCCATTCATACACACATTCACACACTGATAGCTGAAGCTGCCATGCAAGGCGCTCAACCACAACCCATTAGGAACAATTTGGGGTTCGGTGTCTTGGTCAAGGACACCTTGACATGAACTCGACTTGGCCAAGGATGGAACCGGGAACCCTCAGACTACAAGACGACCGCTCTACCTGCTGAGCTATTTTTCATAAATAGTGAAAAAAAGGAAGGTGGGGGAGGAAGTGAGGAGCAGACAAGAAAGAAGTACAAGAACAACAAAAAGAGCACTGAAGTGGAGAGCTGTGAGCTGCTGCGACCGTGTGTGCTGCCATGGAAATCATCTTGGATGACAAGTAGTGATTTCATATACAGTATCTCACATAAGTGAGTACACCCCTCACATTTTTGCAAATATTTTAGTATATCTTTTCACGAGACAACACTATATAAATTCAACTTTGACATACGGAATATCAAAGTTTAGTTTCCATAGTTTGATATTCTGTATAACAAAGTTTAATTTTATATCTATCTATCTATCTATCTATCTATCTATCTATCTATCTATCTATCTATCTATCTATCTATCTCTATATATATATATATATATATATATATATGCCAATCCAAAGTCCCTGCCTAGAAAACCAGCAAGACAAGGAAACACATGACTGAAAGTCGATCAAAACAACTTGTATCATACTCACAGCTGTGGCTAAAATCAATGTCTTATAAGCTTACAGGAAACTGTTCAGTCTTGTCTGCTGTCTTGCAGCACCACCAGAAATGGTTGACAAAGTCTTTCAACCAGGCGGGGAGAACAGACTGTCCTTTGACTTTTGCTGCCTTGAAAAGATGAACACAAGGACAAATCATAGAATTACAATTAACCCGATTTATTGAAAAATGAAGGATTAACCCTATTCCTATAAAACAGCAAGTTCTTTGTTTGAAGCAGAAGCCAATGCAAATGTTTACTGTTACTGTTTTGAATAAAGAAAAAAAATGTTAAGACATCTCTCACGTCACATTACGTGTATTTCTCATAAATGCACATACACAATAATGTGACTAACTAACTGAACTTACAGCAGCTATTTTCTTGGACAGATTTTTGGCACCATGCCACACATACAGACTGTGTTGAATACACAGGGCCCTGAATTTGCCTTTGTTTAGGTCTGCAAAATGAGAAAATACATTATTTGATATTACCTCAATCAATGTTACAGCATTTACACCACAACAGTACACTATATCACATAATCAATTACCCAAGAGGGTTCCTATCTGGACATGAGCATCTGTGCAGATCTCAGCTATTCTTAGCATATCATGATTCATGGTTGCTGATACAATTCATGGATGACAGCGGTTCATTTAGAACGATACAATCCAAAATGGTTCAGTGACTTCAAATCGATTCAGTACATCTTTAGCCAAAAATTGAACCAGTGTGACTGTGAAATAAATACCTGGGTACTGCACAGTGCAGGCAAAGTTTCCTAGATTCCTTTTGTTTCTTGCAGGGGAATCAAGTATAAATGAATTATGGGTATAAACAAACATGCAAACAAGAACTAATGCACATGCATTCACATTTGATTTTAATAAGGTTCAACAAACACTCCAGGTTAAATCAACAGGGGCTTAACGTTTTCTGGTATTATTTTCAATAATTAACTACATTTTAATAAAAGTACAGTTAGTGCAAACAATATTTTAACAGTTGGTTTACCTGCTACTTCCGCTGTTTTCTCAACATAAAATATTACAACTTTAATATAAAAATAAAGTGCAACCAACATTGCTTCAGGGTGAATTAAAGGTAGGTTTACCTGCTACTTCCACTGCTGGTTTTTAACATAAAAGTTTTACAAATAGAACATAAATATAAAAAAATAAGTGCATCGCCTCAGGTTGAACGAGCAGTGATTGAACATGTTACTACGGCCATTTTAATAAACTAACAGCTGTGCACTAACAGATCACGCAGACGTCTCTGTGACTTTGCAATGTCACCAGTAGTATTAAAAACCTGCTCTGCTGGCACACTGGTGCCAGGAATGCAAAGCTACTGCTGGGCAAAGGTTGAAAGTAGAGGTAGCTCTTTCTCGTGAGATCTCCTCTGTTCTGACCGTCTTGCTTGTGGATTTTCTTTCTCTTTGGGTGAAGAAATCACCAAACAGAACATCCAAGGCTTTCTTCTTACAAGGAGGTGACTCATATGGAGCTACAATATAAGAAATGTATTTCAAAATACATTCATGGTTCTCATTTCTTATTACAGTTTTTCTCAGTCGCTTTTATGCATTTCTCACAACAGAATTAAGATTCTCATAACTATTAGTTCAAACAATTAGTCATCTGTGCACATCAGAGCAGAATATTTCATTGCATTGATCAAACTGTAAATGCTTTTGGACATGTAGCTTTTGCTTTAATACAATTCCCTTCTATTTCATGGCATTATCATTTGCTTTGGTCATTTAAGTCAAAATTAACTATACATACAACAGCAGAATAGCCAATCCTCATAAAACTAATAGTCCTAAGTTCATTGCTGGAGTTATTACATACACAAGAGTCAAACTAGTTATTAAAATGTCCCTAAGAGTGTGTTATCAGATGTGACATCGATGAAAATATGTGGCCAGACCGGAACGTCTTCATACACAAGTGATTTATTTATTCATTCATCTTATATCTTTATTTAGTTCCTTACTTATTCCATTTATTTCCTTTCTATACGGGAGTGATTTAGTATGTTCAGTTACAACTCTGCCCAAGCGTTGATACTTTATGTTTTGTCTATAGAAGTGACTGAAGTGTGTGTGTGATTTTTTTACTTTTATTTTATTTTTTGGCATAATGCTATGAGTACATTTTTAAAGGATGGCAAAGAGTGCATAAAGTAAAATGTGAATCAAATGTTTTATGTCTCATGTATTCAGTTACTCCGCTAAAAACAGTAACGTGTATCTTTACTGTAGTTTTCAGGTGGCTGGATATCCACCGTGTAGTGCTGTGTTGGGCTTTTTCAGACTGTGTCTTCAAGATCTGACTTTTTTTAATTCAAAAAACAGCTCAGGCTGTCACAATGAAAAAATGACTAAGCCATTTTAGTACCTTATTTGTATTAAATGATGACGGGACTTTTCATTGTGATGGCTCTGACAGTTTCATTGACATAAATACTTAGTTTTGAGAAATTAGCTATTTTTACCAAGTCACATGCTTTTACAGGTTATCCACTAGTTAGTGCGTTTCCCAAAACTAGTACAGACTGCTGCTTCACATCATTCTTAACACTTTTGTACAATGCAGGAATAGCCTTTTCTGAGAAGTGTGGTCGGCTCGGTATCTGGAATCATTTCCCAGAAACCCGGGTTTTCCACCACACTGTAGGGTCGCATGTCTTTGCAGATAAACTTAATAATTACTACCAGGATGTTTTTTGCTCGAGACGAGTTTTGGCCAAGTCTCTAACTAAACTGACGAGGCCCGAGGCTGCTGCAGAGATGACTTGTGTTGGTGCTGCAGTGGGAACAATGAAAGACATACCTGGAAGTTGAGTGTTGTGAGAATGGCACCACGGTGCCCAGGAAGATGGTTGGAGAGATTAGTCGTGTTGCCAATGTATCTTACTTGACCTTTACATATCCTGCAACTAGCGAGCGACTTATTTAAAACTTCTCCATCTTTGCAAAAGCCAAAATGTTTCCACACACTGGACCGCGGTGGTGGCTTGATAATCTCTGGCTCGGTGGCGTCTCCTCCGCCATGCTGTTTTGTTGTCTGCTGTGCTGGCGCTTGGTTATGACGTAAATGACAAGCAGACTGAATTTAGTCACAATTAACATCTTTACCGTTAAAAGTGCAAAAAGAAAATGCATCTAAATCTGCCGTGCTTCAATCCAATGTTTTATTTCCTAAGATCGATATAATCGATTACCTTTAAAAACAATGTTAGATTGGCATATGTCGTTTACATTAACAACTTGCCAAGCACAGATCGGTGTGGTTGGATCATAGGAATATCATACGATAGATCGATATACTAGATGAATTGTTACACCCCTAGCAACTACGGAAATGATTTCATTTGTCTCGTGCGCCGTAGTGGTGTAACTGCAGTATTATGCGCAATGTCCAGAAGAGAGTCATTGCGGCCATCTCCTGTCAGAAATTAGACACATTTGATGAATGATTCCTGTACATATTCCTGTACATTTAGAGGCTTTCTGTCATGAGGACTGGCCTGCATTGCCTGCAGCTCACGCAATCAGGCTCATCTGCTCCACCTGGGTCTCATCAGCACTCACTCTCCTCACCTGTTCATCACCCTATATAATCCCTCCTCAATGTCTGCTTCCCTGCCTGATGGTCATTTGCCTTGCCTGTTATTCTGTAGTAAATCTTGTCTTGTTCTAGATCCCTCTCGCTGCCACTCACGGACTCCCGATTGCCTGATCCCTGCCGGACTATCCTGAACTCTGCCTACCTGGATAAGACCTTTTTCTGGACCGACCTCCGCTATCTGCCTAGCCCCTCTTCCTGGACCTGGTTGCCACACCTGCCATCAGTTAGCTGCTTTGTTGCATCTATTAAAACTGTTAAACTCATCACCGTGTGGGCTGAATTTCTGGGTCTTCCTGAAATGATCATTACAGCTTTCCCTAATGCAATCAATGTGGTAAGATTTTAGAAGCACAACCTCTTTTCCTTGAAGACCAACAATGGCCTCAGATCGCTTCTCTGTCCGGAAGTCTTTAATACTTTCGACACAATATGTTTCCTGGATGGTGAAGAATGTATTTCGGTTCATAAACTTGAACAGGAGTGAAACATTTTCATAGTTGTTTCCTGTAAGTAAGATGTTTGAAGAAAGCAGTAATTCACCAGCCTGAATTCCAAACTTCGGGTCGGGCTGGTACTCCCAAGTCCACAGTCTATTGGAACAAATCTTAAAATTATATAAGAATGAAAAATGCATTTGGCATGTGTAGCAAACTGTCATGCTGATGCAGCCACACATTTTGTTTGTGTTGAGACTATTACGACTTACCCATTCTGCTCTTATGGCTGCCCCCCTTGTTGTAATGTGAACATTAAATGGTGCAGTGTTGTCACATATTTCACCTGTGCTGGGAAGTTTCAAAAAGTTCACTAATTGCCTCAGGCTGTTCTCATAAATAATAGCTGCTGGTACACCAATCATGTCATTTGTACTTTCCACGTTCAGATGTCCAAGGAAATCGAAAAATTCCAAAGTGGCTGCAGGCTCATCTGTAGAGTCTCCATGAGGGGGCAAGTCATGCACTGTTTCATCAACCCCAATAACTGGCAGCTGATCAATGTTTGGTACAGTTTTTAATGTTCCTCCCATTCTGTTGAGTAAAATTTAGAAAGGGGTAGCTTTTTCAGTAAAAACTGTAAGATAAATTATACAAAACAAAAATATTTGTCACAAATTATCACACACTGTAAAGATATAGGTGGTAGATACTCTTCATCAACATTCATTCAACTCCCCGATGTACTGTGGAGACTTCATGTGCCCAGTTAATTCTGAGAAATTAAATCTATCTACCTTGCCCAAACTAAGTGCAACTTACACACGGTTCATGAGGTCATGTATTTCTCCTCATCCAAGTCCTCCTTAACAATGCTCATGTCGTGTAGACTTTGAAAAATTACAAATATAAAGTGTGTTACAAAAATATACACACAGAAACAGAATAGCTATAGTAAAAAAATCATAAGGACTGTTCATGGGCTACATTTGTTCAAGTCCTGGCATAAATGAGGTTTCATGAGCCACACCAGCTCCCCATTGCTCCTCTCTGAAAAGACCTTGTTATTCTCAAACGTGCCTGTCTGTCCCACTGGAAACACTTGACAAGGCCTGAGGAGCTGCTGTTTTGGAGGGCCTGCCGTTTATTGGGGTTGATGTGTTTGCGAGACCTTCAAAGCTGGACAAATAACAACAGTGTTACAGCATATCCTAACATATCCAACATATCATAACTCAGATCTAACGTGAGCTAACTGGCTAATTGAGGTAGGCGGGCTAAAGCTAAGGCACGCTGTTAGCCGGCTAAAAACTGCGGTTTGCTGCACTCTCCCTTCTTGCCGCGGATATTGGATACCTGTCACTTTTAATCTGGCCCTGGGTATAGGACTGCTTTCCCCATGCTATTTACAGCTTGTTTTTTTTTTAAATCGAACATCAGGGCAAATTTAACCTGGTAAATTACTACCATAGTCCCTTCTCTTCTTTACAAATTGCTTGTCAAAACATAAACACTTGGGGGACCGGTTTTTATTTTATGTTATGTTTTCCACAACAGATGGCATTCTGCCAAAGGTTGTGATGAATCTGTATCTTTGATGCATGTCCACTGTAGAGCCTGCCTGCATCTTCTCCATGCGTTTAATGCAGGCTTTACACAGTAAAAAGGCAGACATATTTTCCAGGACTGTTATTTTTACACATATTGTCTTAGTTTAGGGAAATCTGAACTTTTATGACCTACCTGTGCAAAATGATCAGTTTCCTAACTTCACATGGTACTTTTCTAAGTGTAACTAATGTGTGAAATTTTAATTATACTTATAAATATTTTTTTTATCTGTTTGCCATTGTAATGTAACAGAATACTAATTCAGTCAAGGTCACTAAGAGGAAAGCAGCTTAAGAAAAATCTTCCTATTTTTATACACACACAACTTTTAAAACACTTCAAACTTCTATAAGAAACATATATTAAAACATGCTTCTAGAAAAATAATATTTCAATAAATAAAATAAAAGTTGAAAATGTTTCCACAGCAAGCAGACAGATATCCTTATCAGCAAGCAGCAAGCAAAACTCTGACCTCACAGTGGAGGTAGTTAGGAAGATCTTTTGTTGTCATGTTGTGGTTTCAATAAAGAATATTTTATCTTATCTTATCGTATCGTATCTTATCTTATCTTATCTTATCTTATCTTATCTTATCGTATCGTATCGTATCTTATCGTATCGTATCTTATCTTATCTTATCTTATCTTATCTTATCGTATCGTATCGTATCATATCTTATCTTATCTAATCTTATCTTATCTTATCTTATTTTTATGACACGATAATCACCATTACTTTAATACACTTCGATAGATTTTATTAAATATAATATACATTTATCTATCTATCTATCTGGCTGTCTGTCTGTCCGTCCATCCTACCTTCCATCCATCCATCGTTCCATCGTTCCATCTATCTATCTATCTATCTATCTATCTATCTATCTATCTATCTATCTATCTATCTATCTATCTATCTATCTATCTATCTATCTATCTATCAACTATTGCTTAATTTATTTGTATACATTTCTTTAAACAATTAAAAGTGATATTGTTAATTAAAATCAAATGAAGTTGTGGTATTTGAATCGGGTTTATTGAAAATTCAAAGATGTGGAGAATCTGCCTGAACTATGCGTAAAATAAATCATTAAAGTATAAAAGAGGGGTGTTCATAACAGCATAACGTATCATTTTCATATGGTCACTGAATTTTACTGTTGCGATGTCTTGGTTATCAAACATTTGACGGTCAGTAATTCTTAACATACGCACGCACGCACAAAATCATCAGACCCACCCAACAGCCTGCAAAAATGTCTATGTGGATCAACATAAACAGGCTGGTAGCAGTTGCTGTTATTGAGCAGAGACCTTTATTCTACATGTCGTCTACAGGCGAATGGCTTCAACCTTCAACTGTGCTCCTGGAGATGGGGTGCTTGTCATGGCAAGGGTGCTTTTTCGGCACAACACCAGACCCATTCTGGGTCATGCTGGCCCACATTACTTTTTCCATAACTTACATCCAGCATTCTGACCAGACTTTGGGTTTTAATTAAATTTTTAAAACAGAATTGTCATGGTAACAGACTTGATCCTTATAGAGTATTATTATTATTTATAGAATGTTAATATTCTTTATAAATTATTACTGTATATAGGTCTATTCTGTTCCACTTCATTATATTAAGACGGCATTAAGCTCCACAGCGACATCTGGTGGAATCACGCCCCAAATGCTGAGATGCCATTGTGTCTGACTGGGATTAAAGTTCCAAAAAAGCAGAAAGAGCTGGAGCTCACTCAGGGATTTACAGCTTTATTGTGTAAACTTCAGAGGACTGATGTTTCAACACTTTTTATGTCTCCACCAGAGTCCCTCTGATTAGGTTTGCAGTTTGATGTCCTTTAGCTTTGAAGCACTTGACACAGTCAGTTTTTGGAAGAGCAGAATACCTTGATTTCATGGGATCAGGTTTGTTGCTATATCTTGCTATATTTTTTAAAGACAACCATGTAATGAAATAGTTATCTGTTCTGCATGTTTTTGTGGTTTTGGTTAAGGCTGAAGACGCCAGCATTCAACTACTGTAACCTTAATAATAAACTGAGATTAAATGCTGCCCTCTAGTGTTTCAGTGTGACTCACCCATTCCTGGATTTTAGCCACATCTCACTTATAACATTTTTCCATTAAAGGCATAGTGTGTAAGGATTAAAAATGGGCATAGAAATCACTTTAAATACCAAGCACAGTTGTAAATGGACTGTAGCCATCAGTGGCCAAAACTGCCAGACATAAACATGTTTTCATCTGGGGGTGGATCCAGTGGCCTCAGGTGCAGTGATGACTGCACTACAGTTGAAAACCGCAACATTGCGTATATGTGTACTGTCTTCTTTTATGGTCCTTTAAGCCTCGTTTCCACCAAAAGGTCCGGGTCGGGACACAATGGTAGGTTGCGGATATAATTTGTAAATTTTATTTCATTTCCACGGCCAACCGTAACCTTACCTGAGAGGTGGAGTATCAGCCGGATAGTGACAAATGCCTTCGCTACGTAACAGCATGACGCCATCGTAGAGCGACGTCTTTCTTTAAGTATAACCCTATAACACGTAGTTTCAGATGGCCCCATCAAGTTCTCTCTGGACCTCTTCCTTCTTTCCTAGGTTGCACTGGA
Organism: Melanotaenia boesemani; assembly: GCF_017639745.1. Taxonomy (NCBI): domain Eukaryota; kingdom Metazoa; phylum Chordata; class Actinopteri; order Atheriniformes; family Melanotaeniidae; genus Melanotaenia; species Melanotaenia boesemani. The sequence goes on along the minus strand of NC_055688.1, from coordinate 34,531,052 downwards.
ACTGATGTTTTTTTTTTCAACCAATCAACAGATTGCAGTGTGTCAAGCTCCACCCTTTTGGGTCGGATCGGTTAGATCGGTACCCCAACGGAAGGGTCCCAAAAAAGTAGGATGGGTCGGATATTAGGGTACCCTCCTGTTGGTGGAAACAAGGGTTATAAGGCATTACTCATCCCAAATGGTGCTCGAGCACCTATCAAATAAAGCCAGTACTGCAGTTTTAAAGCTCACAGGTTCTCACTTTACATACAGAGTTGTTTGTCCATTCAGAGACACCGTGATAAAAATGGTGGCACAAATATGGCAGCTGCGGCAAGTAAATATAAAAAGAGAATAAAAACATGTTATTTTAGTAAAGTGATTAAATACCAATAGAAAAGTTTTTAATACTAATATGTGACATTTTTCTATCACTGACTTTTGATTTTACCAGTTATACTTTTTAAATGAGGAGGGGGCATGAAACAGCAAACTTCTTAGTTATAAAGATGACAGGACTGTTTCCAAATTGTAGGAATAAAGTTTTATTTTCATATGAAGGGGTGGTTTTGGATTTTTCTTCTTTTACAAGTAGTATGTTTTTGATAAAACTTGCAAAAAATCTTCTAGCATATTCCAAGAATGATTGACATGAACAAAAAAGGGGATTTATTGCTGAATGTTTAAAATGAAGACACATCTTTTATTTATTTATTCTTTTTTTTTTTTTTTTTTTTTTTACCGAGTGGAAAAACAATTTGCTTGCTGCTTTTTCCATGCACCCAACTACCAGTACCACTAGGACATGCAGGGGGGTTGGGGGTGATGGGAAAGGAAGGGAAGGAGAGAAAAAGGGAGGAAGGAGGTGGAGAAAAAGGGGGAAGGAGGAGGAGAAAGGGAGTTGTTAGGTAAAAAAGACAAACTGCTGAACAAACAAACATGGAAGGGCTGTGTGTTGGGTTCTTTTTGGGGGGGTGTTTTATTAAAATATGTGTGTATATGTGTGTGTTTCAGTGTATGTATATATATATGAGTGACATTTATGTGTGTGGTGGGAAGAGTGGGTGAGGAGAAAGAGGGCGGGGTCATTAACAATTCAACTAGCTCTAGAAGCACACTATCCTCACTTGCAGTTTTTCCACATTGCAAATCCCAGATTGATTATAGTGATAGTAAGACAGAACTAGGCAGACCTTTGGGTCAGGCACCCAAATAATACTTTTTATATATTTCTTGTATGATTTCCCCTCCAAATCGGAGGGGTTTGTCGCCATTTTTAAGATACTTTCTACATCTGTGGTCCATGCATTGCCTGTGTGGAAAAAAAAAACAAAACTCTACTGGTTGGAAATAAACAGGGACACGTGTTGGAAGTGACACAGTATAATTTTCCTCAGTGAGCTCGAAAGGGTCTCTAAAGGTCGAGTGGAAGAATTTAACATGATAACCCTAATGTTAGTTCAGTGTGCGCCAGGTGGGAGGGGGGTTAAATTCATCTGCTGGTTACTTCTGAAAGATCCTAAGAGGGCGAGGAAGACGTGAAGGTGAGGGGGTGAAGGAGGATAGAGAGGGGCACACAGAGACAAATCATTCAGTCAGTATGACAAAGTTCAATCACCAAGTTACAGGAATGCAAACTAAGATCATGGCATACCGACGTTTGGCTGTGAGCTGAACAAAAAGCAAAACTCAGGAATATGCTCTCTACCAGCATTTATTTCATTTTTTTTTTTAACTTTTCCCCATCCGAGCTGTGCCATCGCTAGTGTGGTGAAACGTGGAGATGATTCCCAGATACCAAAAAAGTTTGGCCCAAATAAGGCCCACATCTACAGTTTGGCTCGTTATTGGCCTTGACTCATTGTGAATGCGGCTGCCAAAACTCAGCCATATGCCCACCACATGTGGCCCACATCACACTTTCCATAACCTACATCCAGGCCAGCTACTGACATCTGGACCACATGTGGACCACACAACAGTTTCCAGCATCGTAACTGAGCCATAAATGCCAAAAGAAGCCTAGATTTGGTCCAAACGTGTCTGCTATCTGGGTCTTTGTGCCCACAGCTGAGGAAGGATTATATTTGTGTTAAAAAAAAAGAAAAAAAAAGGAGTTCCAAGGATGATTTCCTCCTCTAAGAAGCAAAGGGATTTTTGGGATGGGACAGAATCTGAAGCCAGGGCGAACAGATGTGGCCTCTGCACAACTTCATTCACCATCAAATCCAGCGCAGATACTCACACCCTCACAAACACTCACACAACCTGAAGTAAAAACGAATTAAATAAATAACCAAATCTTTCATGGTTTCAGCTCCCCTAGTCGTGGCCACGAGCTTCCGCAACTGAAACAGAGTGAGTGGGTGTGGATCTGGCCCTGTGGACTGAGCTGTGACGGAGATGATGAGATGCTCTCTGCTTTGAGTCTTTTGGCTGTGATGTGATGGGGGGAAAGTCCTGAGACACAGTGCGGCTCTAAGCTGCTGGCATAGGAAACGGGCGGGCTAGGCAGTCCACGGGAGGCCAGAGTCAGGCTGGATTACAACTGGATTGGTTGGGTTGGGTTTGGATCGGCAGCTCCTGACCAACGACTGCTCACGGAGGAGGTTCTTACAGTGCAGTGGAGCTTCTGGCAGCGTGACAAGTGATAAGAGGAACATGTCAGTCAAAATAATTAAATAAATAAAAATAAACCACACCCACTAAGGTGAACACAGGTGGCAACTGTCTACCCACACACGCACACACACTGCAACCACCAACGTTATGGCAGCACCCTAAACACCTACACAGGAATCTACCAAAACAACTCCCAGACGCTCTCCTGTTCACGGAAATGACAACAAATGACTGACGGGCAGCGAACGAGGACGTTAATGGCCGATGTGTGTTCATCTGAGAAATCTACCCTACACATCCGGTTGCGTCAGCGACTAAATATCCCTGTGAAAACGAACGCATCGTGTGGATCGTACTCATGTAAACAGACACCTTTTACACAGGAGGAATCGATATTGCATGATGACATAATCAGATCACAGTTCAAAAAAGAGGAAGATCCCAAATCAGAGAAGAAAACCAAAGCAACAGGAAGGAAGAGGGTTGGTCTCTATAAAAATGAGGAGTCTTTATAAGAAAGGCTACAAAAACTCAATGGGACCTCCGACTTCAGCATACAGCAAAAGGCACCACAATATTATTCTATTTATCTAACTTGTGAAAAAATTGGCACGTAATTCTTATTTTTTCATCTCTCATAATGCTGTAAATCAAAAAACTTTACATATAAATATCCCCCCATTATAAAAAAAGTCTTTGCTGTTAGCTAGTAGACAATTTTTGCTGAAATGAAAATAAATATTTCATTTGTTTAGAATATCTGTCTGTTATACAAAATAAAAATATTTCTCCTAGGTGCAGGTCCCTAGTCCACTGGTTGTGTGTGGGAGGAGGGGGAGTGTGTGAGGTGGAGGGGAGGGAGCGTGGCGGGGGTGTCTGGGTGGGCGTGGGAGGGAGATCGAGTCTTAAAGGGGCATGTTGTCAGCCTTGGAGCGCTGCGACTGGGAGCCGCGGCTCTGCCCGTTGCTGCGTGTGCCGGGCCGACTCAGCCCGCGGTGAGTCCGTGCGTCCGCGCCAGATGATGAACGGAAACCCGTTAAGGGCGGGTCCATGTTCATGTTTTGCATACTAAGGAAAGGTGTGCTCTCTCCGTGAGCGTCCTCCTCCTCATCCTCTTCTTCCTCCTCCTCTGACTGGCTGAAGCTCTGTGAGCTGTAGTCCCGTAGGCCCGCCGAACGCTGAGAGACGTGTCCGTTGAGGCGGTTGCGGCGGTGGCGGCGCCGACTTCGGATGGGTTCCCGCGAAGAGGCGTACTCCTGCGTCGTCTCGTAGGCCTCGTCGTCAGGGAGACGGTAAGGGCTGGACGGTAGGCTGCCTGTGCTCTCTGTCAGGTAGGGTCGCCGTGGACGCCGGGGCTGCCTGTACAAACTTCCGTCCTGAAACACAAAACAGGAAAGTTTCTTAACATTTCACGGCAGAGAGAGAATAAATGTCAACACAGGAAGTCACAAGCAGGTCATAAGTTGCATTTTTCTTTCAGCAAACAGGCAGGGCAAAAGAAAATGTATTCATCTGTCTAAGAAAGTCCTTCCAAAGCACTGTGGACTCTAGTATTAAGATATAATAAAAACTTATGTTTGTAAATCTGCAGATTAATTTATAAACTCATTTAACAGACACAAGTCCCAATTAAATGGCTTTCAGGGTCTTTAAGGCGAACCACTATGAAATAGTTGAGGTCCAAGTTGTTGTAGATGGCAAAACATTTGCTCTTCTTGTGGCCTGTTTGTGAAAAGCTTTTAGCTTTAGCTTGTCCATCAGGAATGCCTCTGACTCTCCACACTGGAGCACTCTGAGTGCCATCCACTGAATGTTAAGATGCTGAGCCTCTACAACCTCACTTCAAGAAGCCTGAAATATCCCTTTGAGACGAGACACTAGAGGGTAAATTTTACAGCTATCATCATGAAACTTTCCTGGTTTATTTTTAAGGCAAGTATTTTGTATTGCAAGTTTTGGAAATTGTATGTTTAAATACACAAATTAGGTATAATATAAAAATGTGCTAACGTGCAAACTTTTCTAGGAAAAATATCTAAACGTGATTAATCAAGATTCAAAGTTCCTTTCGCATTTTTTTTAAACATAGTTAAAGGTTTTTAATAAGGGGATTTTGGATATCTCTATTTATCACTTTATAATAAAGAAAATGGTGTCAATTCTCAAAAGAAAACCTCAAATTTTGCCATATTTTTGGGATAAAATTTTCCATAAATCAGTCTTTTTTCTCTTTTTAAGAAATTTAGAAATACAGACAGAGGCATAACTGGAAAGTTTCCAGTAGTCTAAAAGAAGTCACGCTGTAGGAAGAAACTAAACACCCAATATCTCAAAATGAACCAGATGATAAAAAAAAAAAAATTTTTTGTCTCGCCTTAATCTGTAGCTTAAATCCCAAACAAATACACAAATTATTCCCTACTAAGGGCAGTAATTACACCAATGCCCAGCTGTTTGGGGAAATCAAATTCCCTTTATAAGATAAAAATTTAAGTAAATATCCATAAAGTATTGAAAATATTAATGCAATTTGTAGAAATACACATTGGTAGGTAAATTACCAAAACTCTGAACTGGATTGACTGATTGTTGATTTCTCATGAGATTTGTCTTCTATGAGGAATTGAGAATATCATCATATCTGTCACTGAATGACCGTTAGCCTGTATAATATGTGTGCATAGCGTACATCAGGGCATCTTAGCAGCGGCTGGTCGTCGTCCCTGTGGTAGGCGGCAGCAGCAGGGGGGAGGGAGAGGGCGTGGCTTGTGTTGGGTGAGGTGATCTGGAAGGTGGGCACCTGGGGTGGCAGCGGGGGGTAGTGAAACTCCACAGGTGACAGCCGTGCTGGCGTGGTCAGTGCAGACACATATCTGGATGGAGAAAATGAAAGAATAGTACAGCCTCTGAAGCTTAATTTCACCACCAAAATGACCACGTGTGTTTGGTAAAAACTCTTCTAGGCTGCGTTCACATCACCAAGCTGATGTGACCTACATGACTTTTTTCAGGGTTGTGTGGAGACAGAAGTCTAAACATCAAATCCAGTTATTAAAGCTTAGAAGTCAGAGGAGAATGGACAGACTGGTTGGAGATGATAGAAAGACAACAGGAAGTCCAATCCGCACTGGTTCCAACCAAGATCTGCAGAACAGCATCTCTGAACACACAACATGTCCAGCCTGGAAGCAGATGGTCTACAGCAGCAGAAGACACACCGGGTGCCTCCTGTCAGCTAAGAACAGGAAACTGAGGCTACAATTCACACACACTCACCAACACTGGACAATAGAAGATGGAGAAACGTTGCTGGTCTGATGAGTCTCCATTTCAACTCCACATTCAGATGCTAGGTTCAGAATTTGGTGGAAACATCATGAAAACATGGATCCATCCTGCCTTGGATCAATGCTTCAGGTTGCTGCTGGTGTAATGGTGGGGGGATATTTTCTTGGCCCACTTTGGGCTCCTTAGTACCAACGTGGCCTGGTTTAACCAGCACAGCCTACCTGAGTATTGTTGCTGACCATGTCCATCCCTTTATGACCACAGTGGAGCATCTTCTGATGCTACTTCCAGCAGGATAATGCACCATGTCACAAAGCTCATACCATCTCCACCTGCTTTCTAGAACATGACGATGAGTTCACTGGACTCCAACGGCCTCCACAGCCACCAGATCTCAGTCCAGTAGAGCAGCTTTGGGATGTGGTGGAACGGGAGATTCTCATCATGGATGCAGCCGACAAACCTGCAGCAACTGTGTGATGCTGTCATGTCAACATGGAGAAAACCTCTGAGGAAGGTTTCCTACACATTGTTGATTCTATGACACATAGAATTAAGGTGGATCTGGAGGAAAAAGTGGATCCAACCTGGTTCTAGCAAGGTGGACCTGTTTTTGGCCTCAATAGTGCAGCCAGTGACCATGTTAAGGAGCATGCGAAAGTTCGGAGAAGGTTTGGGCATAAATCTGTGTGACAGATGATGAGATGCATCTCTCTGATGCAAACAGACTCCATGCAGCATTAGCTAATGAGTATCAAACATTTTCTTAGCGAGTCTCTTCCATCTGCTTTCTGTACTATTTGTCCACTTTAGGGCTGGACCTGACCCAACATGCACGGGGCAGAGGGAGGAGTATGCCTGGACCGGTCGCTGTCATCATAGGCCTGTTCAGTTCAAGCTGAAAGCCAGTGATTATCAACATAGAAATTCACAATCATATTTCAGTCACAATGCCAAAAGTAAACAATCAGTATTGAAGTTTTTATACATACATATATTTTAGCTTCCATTATAACTTATAAAGATGGAAGTTGGATTGTTGAGTCCTAACCTGTCTGAATAAGTATAACATACAGACATGCACACTGCAGCCTTTTTGACATAAAGTGGTACAGTTACCACTTAAACCACCAGAACACCCGCTCAGTAATTACAGAATTTAAAAAACATCACTGCAAATGTCCCAAAAATATGTTTAATTTAACATGAAAAACTGGAGCTAAATATAAAAATGTTAACTGTGAAAGTCAAGGAGCATAAAATTAAAATGATTATCTATAGTTTTGTTCCAGAAGGACAGTAAGGTCCCAGGACAGCTGGGTTTCCCATAACAACTGAGTGGGAGATGTAGTCCTTCACACAGTTACAGAAATTCAGTACCAATTATGTGCCACATGGGGTCGCTAGAGAGTAAAAAGGCAAAAAAGCAACAGTTCATCACCCTCACTGCTGCTGCCACGTTCACTACCTGTCACTGTGAGGTGAGTCTCTTAGGGAGTCGTAGGAGTCCCCATACTGCATTCCAGGTCCGGACACGTCCGTGCAGCCCCAGTTGGCGGCCCTCCTCGCCATGCATGCCGGGCTGCTGCACTTACTGGTTCCCACAGAGCTCGAGAGCCCACCTGACTGGCAGTCTGAGTTCACACTCTCCGTTCGCTCCATGCTCCACGTCTGCTCCTCGTGTCTGCAGGTGTTAACACAACAAGCTTGTGAGGGTACAGCAGAGCTGAGGATGCAGAAGGATGCCGACTCGTGTTAGCATAAAGCTTAAGAACACTAAAATGGCATTGTTAAATAAAACATTGAGCCATCAGTTGACGGGATGGCTGATCCAGTTTGCTGGATCTGTATTGGCCTTTCCTGATTCTATTAACTGCTTTTAGATTTGGTGGTAAAAACTTTAAGATAATTTCTTTCATTATTTATATATGAAGGAGCTACTGTATCAGTCAGAGTGTATTATCCTGCTTTTCATACAATTTTGTAACTCAAAGTGCTTTACAGGTATAACGGCTAAAGAAAAAAAACTCTTTGTCCCTCTCATGTTTGCTTACACACAAAAATCATCATTAAGCATAAAACTGAACTGAGGACGAGCTATCATGAGGAAAAACTTGAGATGAGGTAAATAAAATAATATACATTAAAATAGACAAAAAAATAAACTGAATGAAAATGATAAATAAAGAATAAAGATTAAAATAAAATATAATAGATAAATTAATTAGAGAATTAACAAAGCATAAAATACAGCAAAAAAAAAGGGAAGAAAATACTAATTAAATAAATTAAAAAGATAAATTATGTCAGTTTTATCCATCCAGATAAAATCAAGGTTTAAAAGGTGAGTTTTTAGTTCTGCTGTCTTCAGGTCTTCAGGAACATTATTCCACACACATGGGCCATCGGAAGATAAAGTTCTCTTTACATGGATTTTAGCTCTAACTATGGCAATTATTTAAAAAAAAACCTGTCCTAAAGACCTGAGGGTTATAATAATAATAATAATAATAATAATAATAATAATAATAATAATAATAATAATAATCTATTAGATCTATTAGAGGCACACAGTCATGGAACTCACTACCAGCTCATATTAGAAACTGTGTCATCTACTCCACCTTCAAGAAAACACTGAAACAGTGGTTAAAAACAAACCAGTCCTGTACTCATGTATAACTAACACATATAACGCATATTTACTGTGAAGCTTTTGCTCATCTGTTGATCACTATGCATTTTCCTAAAATAAATAAATAAATAGTAAAAAATATTTAAAAATTCTCTTTTAAAAAGATAGTATTCAAGCCATTTTAAAACTGTAATTACCTTTCATTCTGAATTATTTTCACCCATTTTGACACAAATAATAACGTCTTTATATCTGTCTCCTTGTATTTGCAGCCTGTACATGTTGATGTTTCTGGGTCTACCTGGAAGCATGTGAGGCAGTGGTAGAGTGGTGAGAGCGGGTCGACATTCGACTGCCTGCATAGTTGCCTGCACCCTCAGCTCCATGGCTGATCACGCACTCTGTCGTAGGGACACTCTTGGAGATGTACTGAAAAAAATCCACATAAAAACACGTTATTGCCTTTGTTGGGTTCTTAGCAGAGAATGAACATAAACTAAACATAAACAAATGTAAGTTGACATCAGATGTGAAAAAGTTTGCCCAACAAGCAGAGGCGGTTTTTGCTCTGGGTGAAGGGTGTGAGAAGAAAGGAGGAGTAAATAAATAAATAAAATCTCTATAATTTCTTCAAACAGTTTTCCGAACTATCACTCATTCCTACTGGTTGTGTTGGAAGAACACAGAGTGAGGAGGGTGGGGGGGTTATATTCACCTCTGCATCTAATGTCATTTAAGTCAACCACTTCAACTACTTCCAAATAAACTGTATTTCATTCATGAAGTTTTGGTTATACTCTATGGTGGAGTATTAGGACCACATAAAGAAAAATATTTTTCATACGCTTTGAGAATAAAGTCAAAATACTGCAACTTTTCCCCCATGAAATTATGACTTAATTCACATAATTTAAGTTTTTTCTCATAAAATTGCCATTTTTTTTCTTGTAATACTATGACTTTTTTTCTCATTAAATTACAACTTTATTCTTATAATATTACGACTCTATTCTTAAAGATCGGCGGACTTTGTGGTCGCTTTTAAAAGTCAGTTAAACATCTTTTAAAATCTGCTTTTTGCTCATTTCTTTTGTTTTTAGTATTGTTGTCTCTTGTAAAGCATTTTGTAGTTTTATCTCTTGAGAGGTGCTATATAAATAAGGTTTTACTTACTTTTACTTCAGGTCTGTGAAAAATATTTTTCTTAATGTGGCCCAAATACTCTGTCGTAATATTCCGATAGTATTATATATGTTATTATTTTTTGTAGGTCATGTGAAATTCTAAAAAAAAGAGCAAAAATTATTAATTATTAATTTATTTACAATTATAATATGTTATATAATTATTGTAATTATTATAATTAAAAACTAAATACAGGAAAAAAAATCGGGAAAAAAAGAAAAATAAAGAAAAATAAAATAAAAAATTTATTAAATTAACTAAAAATAAGAATGTGTAAAAGTTAACTAGAGATAAAAAAAAAAAATCTACTCTCACTCAACATCTAATACACAGTGATGTCTAGTAATCTATCTTTTTGGATAATTTGGAGTCTTTTGTGGATTGCTAATGCTGCTGGGTAACTGATGCATGTTCAGTAGGACTTACAAATTGTACTTTAATATTAATTAAAGGGAGTTTCTGAAATATTTTGGAGCTCCTGTCAGCATCCATTCGCCCAGGTGCAATGCATGTCAGGACACCCGTCAACAAGACCGAAGGTCAGCTATGTGGAATTACATTTCCATTTTTTTTAAATGTTCCACAGTTTCATTAGGAAAACACAGGAGGACACAGGAACTTTCTCTGTCATGTTACATTTCGGTCCTGAAGCTGAATAAACTCCATCAGCAACCCCAGCTAATGAGACGTGGCTCAGCCGAGGCCTCCCGTGCAGTTTGCTCAGGTGAAGCTGACATGCTGTTTTTTTCTACTTCTGTCCTTACTTTAGTATTAATGAATATGTGCAGATATTCTGAACATTTTGACACCAAAATTCTATTTATAGGATGGTTATATTTAATTAAAAGCGCTGATATGGCTGTTTTTTATTTGAGCAGTTTCTGTAGGCTTTGATAAAAATTACGAACCCCTTCCCAGTGATGCTGATATGTCATGTAAAATGTTAAATATGAAGAAGATATTTACCTGAAAATAGTACAAGAACGACGTGTCAAAATGTTGACATGGAGTATTTTTAATCTCTGAATATAGTTCTGCAAGAGATTTTTTTTCTTGTTTGATGAAGGATTTCAGTTCTGGATCCTCTTGGTGAGATTTGTTATTCAATAATGTACTAAAGCTTTCAAAACAAAATAAAAGCAAAAAAAATAAAAGTAACAAAAGTTAACTTGGTGGCAAGAACTTAAGAGAAGTCAAATAATTTATTAAATTCTACTTGCCAAAACATGTATCAGTGCCACACTTTATTTCTAATTTTTCCACTTGCGAATAAAGAGGCAGCAGCTTGAAGCTTCCAATGAAAAGGTGACAGGATGCTATCAGTCATGTAAAGGCCTGAATTTCCAGCTGTTTACATGTAAATGATCCACAAGGCTTCAGAAAATTGCAATCAAAGAGCAGTTGTTTATTTTCATTCCCAGAATCTGACATACTCTTAATGTCGACCAAAGATGTAAAATCTGAGGTAAAAGAAAACCTTAAGGCTCATATCAGACTTAAACTTAGACGTTCTGTCACATGTGGGAATATTTTGGATAATCCTGGTTTTAAGAAGTGAACTCCGTGGAAAAACTTTTAATTTAATTAAACCCAGAGTCTTGAGATTTTCTACAAAATTATTTTTTTGTATTTAGTTCCCCTTATTCTAACTTTCTTGAGATGTTTCAATGGCATCAAAAAAAAGTAAATATATATCTTTTAGAAAATCTATAAAATGTGTAGTTAATATTTGACATGATGTCTTTGCACTATTTTCTATTAAACATGTCTGGGTTGCAGACATGTTTATTAAATAAATTTCAGGTATTAAGGGGTTAATTTTTATAATAAATTTAAGTACTGAAACAGCTGTTTATTTTGTCCACAGTGACCTGCGGTGGTTTTTTCTCAACATGAACTCGACTTGTCTTCATTTCCTGAGTCAGTGACGTATTATTGATCCTGCTTTGTCCTGTTACTGTGTGGACCTACATCAGCCATGGGGATCTCCTCGGTGCCGGGCCCGGGATGGTTCGGCCCATTGGCCAACATACGGTTTGGCTGCTCCACACACTGATTCTGGTTTTGGTGTAGGTGAGTCTGCATCTTCTTCCTCTGCTTCCTGGAGGGGTGGAGATGATGGAGACAAAAATGAGCGATCTGACAAATAAAACAAATACTGCTCTTGTCAAAGTTCATTACTTATTTTTTCCATCATTTTTCTTGTTATATAATTTCTGTATGCTAACAGCAACATTGTCAAACTACTACAGTTATGTCTCCTGTGCTTTTGACAATCCACAAATTCAACATGTCCATAAGTTTTCTGCAGTAATTTATTAAAATAAAAAAAAAATGTAGTTTGGAGTCACAACATGCTTTCTTTTTTAATTAGGCTCTTTAGATTAGATTAATGTCTAGAAGAGTCTAAGTATGTTTTTTCAAACTTTACACAAACTATGAATCCAAACAAAGATCACAGCCATTTGCTGAGCAAGAAACTGGAGTCAGATTCTGGCGTTTGATCATCACTGATTCATTTTAATGAGTTTCTGTGTCTTTCCTGACATGCGTTGCCATCATTTGTGATGATGCTGCTCATTGCTTACGGAGCAATTCATCTTCACTATGCTCAACGGGAAGTGTGATTTCTACCGTTGTCCTTCTAGAGGCAGAAAATGTGGCTGAATTTATTTTATAGAGAAAATGTGTGGAAACAATCAGAAATTAAGGCTCATTGCAATAGCAGACTATGGCCTACAGAACATAATAACAGCCTGAACCTTGATGTTACTGAACCAACATAAAATTTATCTTTGTTGAATTATAAAGATCAGAACAAAATTATGATGATCTGCTTTTGAACACTCAATATACCTAAATACACAATTCCCACATTACATGCAGCCATGTTTAATCCATGATGGTTCAATGTTGCCGTACAGCAACATTTTCCATAAAAGTATGTTGTTGACTCGGGGCAACAGTTGTATTTTAGCAAGTTTTCATTATTTAATTTGCAAATAACTTCCATTAAACTATCAAAAATAAGGATTTAATCACTTTATAGTGTGAATCCCGACAGAAAAAGGCCAGGAAATTATGTTTTTAGACTCTTTTTAAAGAGCAAACTAGCAAAACTGATTCCTTTAGAAAGGTCCACCAAAAAGGGTTTCATTTTGGCTTCCTGAGTCGTGACAAATTAAAGCTTCATTACAGGGGTGGATGCGTACCCTGATGGAGCAAACACAGTAGCACCGCAAACTGTCGGGGGCAGAGTCAACCGGCATCGCTGATATGTGACCAGAAAAAGGAACAAAGAAGAAGAAGCTGCCGCGATGTATTTAATGGCTGCACAGACCACCTTGATCTACTGGTTCCCTGTTGTCTTCCCACCTTTTTAAGTATTGCACCATTTAAAGGAATTCATTTAGGAAATGTACCAAAAATAAGTGTGCTGCTTGAGGGCCACAAGGTGCAGTAGCAGGTTAAAGAATATGGCAAAGCGATGCGATTTCAGATGTTTGTAACTTCACACTAAATGTAAGAGAGGATCAACCCCCAAGTGGGACCCGCCTGGCCAAAACAATTTTAAAAAAGTCACCCTAATCTTTAGCTTAATTATGGCATGGGTTTATGTTTACATGCTCCCTAAAACCTCTTCTGAAATGTAGGATCTGTGGTTACTGTGAATCCCGGTGGTGGCTTTTCTTTTGGTCAAACTTTTAACTATAATACTTTAAGTGTTATAGTTAGCCATCGCCGCCATCCTCCCCACTCCTCGTGCTTTCTGCATTATAAGCAGAAGTGGTAATAATTACAATTTTTTTACAGGAGGTTAATGTGTGGGTTTACAGCCTTTCATAAGAGGGGAATCGTGTATCTTTCCTTTAAAGACATACTTGGTTTTGCAGTAGGCCACCACACAAACGATGCCAACCACTAACAGCGCCACACAGATGCCCGTGATCGTCAGCACCCGCCTCTGGTAGAGCTCCTCCGCCTCTGTGGATGCAAACACGCACATACAAATGCGTTCATGCATTGGACACAACAGACAAGAAAATACACACACACACACACACACACACACACACACACACACACACACACACACACACACACACACACACACACACACACACACACACACAGCATGAGCGTCACTCCACTGATGGTAACTACAGAAACAGTTTTTCTCAATCCCCCTGCTCTACAGTATGTCGTCACTTTCAACTTAAACTTGTAACTTTACTGCAGTCATACAGAGCTGCCAACATAACGAGGAGTAAGTCTACCATCTCAGATATATCACCATAAAATGCCTACATCCTGACGCAGCCTTCCTGCTGTCCCTGCACAACTGTGTTTACGGTGGCTGTGGGGATGTGATGCTACACATGACACTGAAGGCGATCTGACTGCATGCCCGTATGGATGGGAGCAACAAAAGGCAAGACCAGGTAGAAAATAACAATAATAACAGTATAAAAATAAATAATTCAAAGTGTTTCCACCACAGTGACCAGCGACTGAGATAAAACTTCAGTATCCACAAAGCTCACCGCAGCTGTCACAAATGTTAATTATTTCTTATTTTTATCTGAACAGGTCATTTTATTTATTTTTTGTTTTTGCAAGTGGAGTGAGAAGCATGTGTCTGCAGACTCGGAAAGCAGAATCAGACTCGCTGTCCTGGTCTCCTTCTGGACCCATATAGAGTCCTTCTTTTTGCTTTGCATTGGGATGCGGACCTGGACCATTTTCAATCAATAAACTAAGGTTAAAAAACTGATTCTTTAGCTGTTAATTAATAACAAAATGTGGAGGAATGCAAAACGTCTGACAGTCTGTGTCGTGTACATAACAAAGACAAGGACTGAGTGTGAAATCCGACTGGTATTTCTGCATTAAAAGCTATCGTGTAGAGCAGGGGTGCCAAAGTCCAGTCCTTGAGATCTACCATCCTGCATCTTTTAGATGCAACCCTTCTCCAACACACCTGAATAAAATGACTGGCTTGTTACCAGGCCTCTGCAGAGCAGAATGACATGCAGATGACATCTGAATGAAGTGCGTTGGAGAAGGGTTGCATCTAAAAGTTGCAGGATGGTAGATCTCGAGGACCGAACTTGGGCACTCCTGGTGTAGAAGTACTTTGGCTTCTGTACTTCGTTTACTCGGAGAGTTCAGTTTGTTTGTGGAGGTATAAATGCACAACCAAACTCTAATACAGATCAAAGAAGTGAACTCTGGTCTGCTTACAAACGTAGGTCTCGGTTAGCTTTAAGTGAACCAAATACAGGAAGCAGAATAAAACACCAAGGACATTGTGGGTAAAATCTGAATAATAATCGAATCAAATTGTGATATACCCGACGATTCCCACCCATAAAAGTGAATAGATTTGAGGGAGATTTGTTTAATGCCATCAAAGTATTTTGTCAACTTAAAATTGAGAACAAAATGAACATTTTATAAGTTTAAAATGATTTAACACTATTAACCATCATAGTCAGAAAGGTACATCTAGTTAAGCTAACAGGTAATAATTTAGCTTGTTGGAAATTAATGTTTTGGCCTATAAATTTAGTTTATTAAAACAGATGCACCATGACGAATTGAACATAAATAACTGATTGAAGTAATGAAGTGGATGCTACGAAAAAACACCAATAGGCCATCATTTTCATAAAAGTATGAAACTATTTACATTTTCCGAAGGACATACTTCACAGAAACAGTTCACTTTTCAATTTATCCCAAATAATATATAATGTAAGTTACCCTTTATTATTCATATTATATATCATGTTTATGTCACTATTTATATTTATATTACTGTAAAGTCTATATTTAGAGATTTTGTCTATATATCATTTTTGACTGATAAGGCACTCTCTTTTTAAAGTGCACATAACAGTCGAGCCAGGACAAACCTGCCCAAACTGCTGCAAAGGTTTTTATTGTCCTCTCTGACTGAGAGGTATTTACCTATTAAGGAAAAGTTTTTCTTCTCTCTGCAGATGTCCCTGATGTGTGATCACTGCCCTCAATAAAAGCATTTTAAACCTTTTTTAAGAGTTTAAGAGTCTTTGTTTCAAATTCTCACAATACAACTAAGGACTAATAAAGCTTTAAAAGTGTCCCTTTTGACAAAAATGGCATTTGGATGGGAACCTGATTTACTAGTTGCTTTTTTGTCGTCCAGTAGGTGGCGGTGACAAAACAACATTAGGGGTCTGGGAGTGTGGATCCAGAACAGCGGGTCTGAATCTGCGGTTTTCTGGGTCTGCAGAAACATATGGAGCAGCTTCAATCTTTAATAACTGCCTGTAAGACTTAAGTTGTTTAAGTCTTTACACTTCTGTCTGACTGGATAGTGAAAAATCCAACTGTCCAATCAGAGCCGCTGACTTCCTGTCTTGCGTAAAAAATTAAAACATTAAAAATAAAAAGATGAAGAAGAAGAAAAAAAAGTGGTATTATGTAAATAAACTGGCATTTATAAGGTTAAAAATACAAAAATAAATTGACAATTGTTCATGATGATGACTATTTCTAAATACTTCAGTATTTGACAATAAACCCTATTCTATTCTATTTTATTCTATTCTATTCTAAATATTGTCCTGATACCAAAAAGGGCCTTAAGGGTTAAAGTATGATTTTATTTAAGTGGGCGCTGAGGGTTAAATGTTTATTTTATATCCCACAATATCATTAAATATGACCTACTCAGGTAACAAAAGTAATCGGGCTATCATCGGTCTTTAAAGTCTACCTCCCTTTAGGAACCTGGAGGACATGAGCCATCTGCTCTCTGATTGGACAGTTTGATTTGACGTCATCCAATAGAAAGAAGTGTAAAGACTATCAAAAATCTGCACCTGCAACTTTGGAGTCTTGAGCACAGTTTCGCTTAACAAAAAACAAATCCTTACATTTATACAGAATTCTTTTGTAATGATGGATAATCTTGAATTTCTTACAGATTTTTTTTTCATGTCGGCAAAGCTCTATCCACAACCAGAAGCATGGAAAAGTGTTTGCAAACATTTATTTGCACTACAAAATCGTTATGTCTGAATTGAGCTCATATATACTTGCCAATTTTGTTTAGGCAAAGATTTGGAGGGAGACATGAACTTAATTTTTTAAATATATTTTTCTGTAGCGTACCCCTGATCCCACCTTTTTTTTCTTTCTTTCTTTGACCTTTAAACCTAATTCTGGTCCATAAGTCAAACTTATGGACCAGAAAAAAAAATAGTATTGTTATTGTGTTAATGTAACTCCCCTGTTTGACATTATGGATTTAATCAATCTATACTCTATTTTAAATAACCTTATATTGTTTTGTATTTTATTACTCCTATTTGCTCATACCCAGTTATCTCCCAGTTATCTGTGACAGCAATATTATGTGTGAGAGAAATGATATTTCACAACATTAGACTAATTAAGTTTTAGCATGTTTTTGCAGTGAAGCTGTGTGAATGCTGCACCATGCTGGTGTATCTACTGTATGCTAATTCAGATTTGGAGCCTGCTGTGGCGAAACGCTCTGTTTCAGAACGGCAAACGCAACAACACGATGACAGAGAGAGCAACAAACAGAACAGAACATGAGGGGAAGAGGACGGGAATAAAAGCAGACAAAGCCCAAGAGGTGAGGGAGGAAGAGAAGAAGGGAATACATAGACAGAGAAAGAGGAAGGGAGCTGAGAAGGGAATAGGGGCGTGTCAGGAGAAAAGTGCAAGGAGAAACAGATCCTCAGGAACCAAAGACTGACCTGACTTCCTCGTCTATCAAATAACAAGATTAAAGAGGTTCTTGAATTGTCTGTTTCGGCCAAGTTAAAGTCTCTCAAGGTTTTCAATAACCTCTTAATGTCCGAATCATTGTGCAAGATAAGAATGCTAAGAGTTTCTGCAAGGCTTAGACTTTAACTACGTATGCACGTACAAAAGACAGTTGTTTTAAAATTGATTGGCTGAAATCTGATCATTTCTAAAGTCCTTTGGTTAAATCAAAATCTGCCATATTTACCAAATTTTTACCTATTTCCCCTCTCCCATCCCACAAAAAGCTCTAGACACGCCACTGAAGGGAAGGGAAGGGTGCTGAGGGAGGGGACAGCAAAGGGCCTCTGTAGGGACTGACATTAGAGAGCCTTGGCCCGGCATTGTGTGTGTGTCACGGGATACTGATATAAACAGGCGTGGAGAAAGAGAAGGCAATCTGACTGGAACAGTGGGGCCAACAGCAATCGTGATTTAGGAAAGGGCAAGCTCTTGGTACTGACAGAGTCAATCAAGGGCATCATAATAATAATAATGACAGTCTATGTCATCAGGCCTTTTGCTCACTTTTGGCAATGCTTTTGACTCACAGCTTGAATTTATTCGACCACCTACTGAAGCCAATATGTGTATTGCCAAAGCTCAGTGGATGAGCTAAACATTGAAACGTTTGATTTTTTCGCTTTTCCCCTGATGTAGTGTCCACATATAGTCACGTGAAAAAGAAGATATACCCTCTTTTAATTCTTACATCTTTTTTTCATCAGCACATTAAAAAATGATCTGATCCTTAGAAGGCCTTAAATGACAGACAGCTGTAGATAAACAAAAACATTGTATGTATCACACAGTGTGTGTCTTTTTTTATTATTATTTACCAAAATGCAGAAGCAGCATGTGAAAACTTAGTGAACCCTTATTGCTTCCATGGGAATTAAAGGTGTAAGAAGCAGCCAGGTGCAGTTCTTCAGATGCACCTGATTAACTGGTCATCATTAATTCGAGTGCCTCTATAAAAACAAAAGCTTTGGCAGTTTGATGCTCTGGAACAGGGATCACCAACTCCGGACTTCTTGGACCAGTGTCCTTAAGGTTTTATATATTTCCCTGATGTGACATACCTGATTCAAATCAAATGGTTCTACAACAACTTGCTGTCAAGCTCTGCACAAGCTTCTTAGTGACCCATTAATTTGAGTCAGGTGTGTTGCAGCAGGAAACATCTAAAACCTGCAGGACACTGGCCTAAGAGGTTCAGAGTAGGTGATCCCTGCTCTGGAACCTTTAGGTGCGTGTTAACATAAAGATATCATAAAGATGCAATTGCTGCAGCCCAGTCGTTTTGGAAGGGTTACAAGGCCGTTTCCAAACTATATACATACTATTACTCCACAGTCAGAAAGATAATTCAGAAGTGGAAAACATTCCAGTTCTAGAGTCAGATGTGTCTGACAACTTACGTTTGGCTGAAACTGGGTCATGAAACAGAACAATGATCACAAACAATGGCCCAGTTAGAGTCCAGACCTCAATCTGATGAAATGCTGTAATAAATGCCCAAAGTTGAAACAACACAGTGAGCCAAAATGTCTCCGTAACAACATGAGAAACTGATAACATCATACGGTTACTTCAAGTCATTGATCCTAAAGGTGGATCTTGTTTCTTTCTTCACATGCTGCTCCTGCATGTTGACAAACAAATAACAGCACTGTGTAACATCACATGTAATTCTCTGGAAATTACATTTAGCCGAGTTTAAGATATATTAAGGACAAAATTATTTCTGTTTAATATGTTCTGATAAGTCAAAACTCTAAAGGGGGGGTTTTTACTTTTTCACATGACTGTAAAACTTTGATTTGGCCAGTAGATTCTGTTTTAATTCATCTCTGCACTTTCTCTCATACATGTACCCCTTCCCAGGTAATTTGTCTCTTTCTCTAATGTCTGCTTGTCCAAATTTGTCAGATCAGAACAGGAAGAATGCATGCAGAGAAAGGAGGTTAGGTGTCTTAAAACCAGGTTAGTGGGCAGAAGAAAAAGGGACAGGTTGAGAGAGACCCAGTTGTTGGTTTTAGAAAGAAGATGGCACAGTAAGGTGTGATTGTGAGAGGATCTTGGCAAACCATTTAAGCACAGCAAAATGAATAATAATGTTCCATACCCATAAATTCAATTTTGAGAAGCCCTGCCAGCGCAGAAAGTTGTCATGGTAAAAAGAAAGAGACACAGGGTCAGGTGTAATGTCCACTTTAGAGCAGATATATTATTTCCATGTCCTGTATGTGCTGAACCAGGATATGAGTTAATTAGCAATGTCAGTCATCATGACTGACACGCGTACCATCTTGTAACAGACAGACAACTCAGACAGCCTCAGCTCTGTGACCCCCCAAAATGAAGGAAAATTAAAGAAAAAAGAAAAGAAAAAACAGAACCAAAATTTAATTCTGAAGCAAAAGGAGAAAATGAACCAAAGGCAGAAGGAAAGAGACATCGGCAGGCAGGAGAAGGCATGCAGACACACAGAAAGACAAAGACAAGACAAGAAGCCACATGACTTACTGCTATATTTACTAGACCTCATTTCTGGAGTAAACAAAATCAGACAGAAAAACAAAACACAACAAATGAAAAAAAAAAGACGATAAGAAAAAAACAAGAAAAAGGATTAAAAAAACACTACAGTTGATGAGGCTGGCACAGTAAATGGGCGTGGGTGCTGTGACCTGTTTGACTAATGGTAGTTGTGTGCCTTTGTATTGATCACAGCATACCTCTTGTATAGCACGTTGTCCCACTATGGCTGCATACAGCTATTATAATCTTTCAGGTGTTTTTTTTAGGGAAAAATCATCCCAGCATTTCATATTTCTATGTCTTTGCATGCATTACTGGTCATAAAGAGAGTGAAAAGTCATTTCTAATCCTAACTGAGGGTGTCTTCACCATCATGGTGCAAAATAAAGTCACATTGTCACACAGACACATTGTAGAATGACAAGACTGAATGATGTCAAAAATAAGCGGACAATACATACAGTGTAATATCTGTGGATGTAAAGCCTATTCTTGGTTTAAATTTGACATTTTACAGTGTGGATGTTTCTATAATAGACAAACAGCAAAGCAAGACAACATGGTGTGAAGCAACAGTGTAACCTTTGGAGGAAGAGAGCAATATCCATCCCTCTGTTTTATCACTATGTGATTGCTTGGACAGCAATGTGAGAATTACAGTTGGGTGTTGTAACACAGCCAGGTGCACAGAAACCTTTAAAAGTGCTAATTCTTTATGCCTGAGTCCTGGCATCTCATCTGGTTTGCATCCGATTGCACCAACAGTGACTAATTTTGTCTCCTTATCACTGTCCAGGCAGTAACAGGAGAGTGACAAAACTCACTCCATTTGCATCCCTAAGATTCAAAGAAGTAGTTCAACATTTTGGGAAATTCACATAGTTCTTCCCAACAAGGGAAGTTACAGTAAAACAGAGCCACTTCATGTGCTAGAAGAATTTATAGTTGTTCAAAACGAAAAGAAAAACCAATGGAGCGAAACCCTAGACATCAGAGAAAGGAAAATACACAATACTGTGTTATAAAAGGATAGCTGTACTTTCCTTTTAGGAAGTCTGCCCTGGATGGCATTCATAATTTAACTGCATGGTTCCTCACATTGAAATGGAGCTAAATTCTTTTTAATGTAAGCTAACAACAGTATTATTAAATTTTATTGGGTTTTGTTGCAATTTTTTAAAAGAGAGAAAGGGAAAATACGTTTTCCAAGGTACTTTTGTGTTGATATTGTTTACAACAGAGAAGTAAAGCTATGTGAAGGTCACTGTAAATGCTTTAAAGAATAAAGAAAAGACAAAAACAATGAGCAAAAAGTGTTTTTCTCATCCTCAGTTGCTGCCATTCCGGTTATGTAAAAGGCTGGATTATTTTCTAGGTAGTATTGCAGTGCTAACACTAGTTAGCTAGCTAAAGCTTCAGTTAGCTAACACTAGTTAGCTAGCTAAAAGCTAGCTAGCTGTTCCAGGTTTTTTTTTGTTGGGGGGGGGTTGTGTATAATCTTGAATTGAGATTTTATTATCAAATGTGTGAACAGAGCAACAGCAAGTTGTATATATCTACATAAAGTGCTGATTAGTGTGAAAAGTGTGTTCAAATTTTATGTTATCTCAGCTAAGTGCACAATTTGCCGTAGTCTTTCTTTTTTATGCTTGTAGTAAAAAAACAGAGCTAACACACTGTTAGCTTAGTTAAAAGAAAATACTACTGCAAAATATATAAAACTACACTTTTCAGTGTTTTACAAGAGGTCTGGAGTGTTTACAAAAATGAAATGAGATATGTTTACTTATGAACTTCAGTGGGCTGGAGAGTCAGACTAGCGGTTTCATTTGGTGTTTCACAGTGTTTGTTCTGAGTTAAGCTAAATGTTTCCTTCAGTTTCATATTCACTTGTAAATCCACCTTTTCTTCTTTCAAGGCAGCAAAAAAAAAGTAATTTCCCAAAATGTAAAACCATTAATTTAACTCAACCACTGTTGAAGCACATACAGAAATGTTACAATCTACAAAGCAAATTTGGATTCAACCTTAAAAAAAATTCAAGCAGCAATTAACCACATGCTATAAAGAGACATTTTATCAGATGATCCATGGATGCTCGGAGGAAAATAATAATCTCTTTAATCAAGGCAAATTCTTTTCACTGTTAAGAAACCTAACTTACTCTGTACTATGATCACTATCACAGTGAGTCATGTAATGTGGGTAGACTCTTGTGAACAGGAATATGAACCGAGTATCCGATTAGCAATTTATGGACTCACCATAATAGAAATATATTCTTGTTTAGATTAAAGTTAGTAATCAGAATATTGCTGCACATTATCTGATGACTGAAAATGTAAACAATTTTACTCTTTATGTCAAAATTGGATTTTAATTTACATGCCATATAGTTATACTTTTAGAGCCACTGTTGCTTCTTTTAATAATTAACAGCTAAAAATGAACCCATACAAAACCCATTTACCACCTTGTTACTACTCCAGGTAGTAAAATACTTTTCATTATATCTGAAAAAGGAGCACATGGAAAAGTAGTGAGCAGTATAAAACATCAGCTTCTGTTCACATGTTTTTGCATAGCTAAAGAAACAAATCAGCACCGATGGACCATCTACAAAGAGAACTAACAAAGTGATTCAGTAAAAGCAAATAATTTCAACCTTCTCTATTGCTTATCATGTTTATTCTCTGTCTCCTCTGTTTCGTGTAATTCTCTGGATCAGGCCGTACTTTGAGCACAACTGACAGATTAAACACAGATTTTTAAAATGGAACAGTAGACTTAATAATGTAAATAATTGTTTGCTGAATTGTCACTTAAAAGACTAACAGCGCTGTAGCTCCAATATCTAGTACGATAATAAAGAAGATTTCAAGCAAGTGAACTGGCATGAAGCATATATGATAACACTTTAACATCTCTAGATTGGTTGTTTCTGGTTACCAGAGGAGCACCACAGAGGAACCAAGGGAGACAGGGAAAGGAAGGGGAGGACACAGAGTCATGCAAATCCACGGTCACACATATATTAACTTACATGAAACAGAGGAACAGCTTTGTAAACACACATATGCACACACACACAGTGTTCAAACCATCCAACCCCTCCAATCCAGCATGCAGCATCTCAGTGGGAAAGAGACAGACAAGAGCAAATGGACATACTGTAGAAACCGGCCATGACGGAGTTTTGACAGCGGTCCCCGGTATAGTCATTGGGACACCTGATGGAGGGAAAACAAGACACAGAAGGGGAGCAAGGAAGGGTAGGGGGAGAGAATGGGGTGGGTTTAAAGATACAGAGGGGAGAAAGGGAAAAAACAAGAGGCAGAAGAGGGGAAGGAGAAATAAACAGATAAGAGGAGAAAGAGGAAGGGAAGGAGGGAGACATAAGAGAGCAGAGAGATGAGGGATTAGAAACTGCACAATCTACCAACTACAGAGAGAAAGAGATGACCTGCATACTCTGACATCACCACCATCAATATGACATCACTGCGACAGTTCAGACGTCATCACAGTCACAAGGGTCATGTGATGGTAGTGCAGGAAGTAGGAGGGGTCAGACATACGATCGTTAACCTCCAATTCCCCCTCCCACACACTAACAGATGCAGACACACACAAATATAAGTAAAATGGAGTGTGACATAGTGCATTTTCTTCTCATACTGACCTCAGTACTCAATTTAAAATTGGTTAAGTTAAACTGTTCAGGTTAAATAACATGTAAGCATGTATTTCCCTTGTTTTTTCTCATTTAATGTCTTCTTGTGCTACCACCTTGGGGCAGAGAGTAAGCTGACAACAAGCAAGGCGATCAGTTCAAATTGCAGCCTCCGCCTCCCTCCTCCATGTCTGCCTTTCACTTTCTGAACACACTCAGAGATGTCGAGCAGGGGAGCGTATGAATGCTGCGCTTGCAAACAGTAACCACCGACTATACATTTAACAAATCAATCTGAGTCGAGTGGCTGGCCATTACAGTAACAAGATCTTTGTCAAAGGCTAACAGTTTAAAGCAGATTTATTGTGCATCTATGGAAAACTAGACCTTGTGATTTATTTCAGAATCTTTCTATCAAGTGGTAAAGAAATGCATAATCCCACATTACATCATCTTTGGTCAACTGGGAGCAACACAATATTTCAGACTGACATACAGTACCAGTCAAACATTTGGACACACTGTCCCATTAACCTTTGACTGGTGTTATATTATTAACTTACGTTACACACACAGTCAACATAGGAGCAAAATTAACATCGATTTAATATGTCTGGAAACTTAATCACCGTAGGATAAATATTTTGTTTTCCTTTTATGTATGTTTTGATCTCCATATAATCATGATGGAAACTCCATAGCTGGTTAACCTTTGTGTTTATCAGGTACACTTAAAAAAATGATTGAACTTAAAAAAGCAAGGCAACCAGCTGTAAGTTTTTTTTGAGTAAGCTCAACTAAAGGACTATTTATGTTTCCTTTTCATAGGTACATCTGTTTCAAACATCACTGTTCTCATATTTTCGTTCCTTTCGTTGGTATAGTTATTAGTCAGTACGTCCACCAGAGGGCAGTGCAGAGTTCACCTCCGAGTTCCGACTTCAGTTTCAGACAAAGCAAACATGGCATCAGTGAAGGAGATCACAATAATGTTCATCCCAGAAAGCGACATAAAAAGAGGCAGTGAATAGACGGTGGAGGTTATTAAATACGTTGCAGCTTCTGGTTCTTTTTTTCTTTTGCAGGTTGCACTTTAGCTATACTGCTCAACACTGCCACTGCGGTTTCCGATGGTACTACTTTCACCGTATAGCCGCATGGGCCCTGAAAATGGACTAAATAACCTCGTAAATGGAGCAGAAGACGAACAAAATCCATATCTGTCTTTTGCATAGAGGATAAACGGGCCTTAAGGGGTTCTGGTGTGAAAATAAGAGCGAAATTCAAAGCAGAATCTTAAAATGACCAAAGTTATGATGAATACTCAGGTTTACTTGTGCCTTTGAGCTGAAACAACCGGGATGTTAAATACGTTGCGGCAACTTATGTTCACATGCTTCCTCAACCTAATGGTGTAAATAAATCTGAATAGTCTCAGGTTTGACCAACTTAACATTTAGATTTTGATTTAGACTCTATGTAGGTTGACACATGATTTTGTTGTTGTTGTTGTTGAGTTACTTTTTAAAGTTTTCTCAGCTACTCATTCTTTAGAAAACCTGTCCTAGCCAGAGTACTTGAAGTAATCTTTTGAGGTTGTGTAAAAAGGTTCATGAACTTGTACCTACTGCTCAGCCAGGGTTCAAGCCCGAAAGTTTACTTTATTTATTTTTACTTTTTACAATGACAGGGTGAGAGGAGTGTGACTGGGTCACCCCAAAGAAGCTATCTAAAGCTATCCAGTTTTCCACAGACAAAATGGTAATAAACAAGCTATAGGCTAGTTATTCTTTGCTTACAAGCATGAAAGGAGGGGGCTCATGGGATTGGGAAAATGTAGCAGACAAACAAATGTTTTGACAACTTGGGCAATTGGAAACATTCTGGTCCGCACTCCAGACCACTTGGTGGCAGTAGTGCATCAATTTGTTTTTGCCAACCACCAAAAATATAAAGAAGAAGAAGAAGAAGAGGAAGAGGAGGAGGAGGAGGAAGAAGAAGAAGAAGAAGAAGAAAATGGAAATGGAAATGTTTATTCCTCCAAAGGGGGGCATGGTAGAAAAAGTTTGAGAACCACTGAAGTATAGAAAATGGGTGGATGAAATACAGACTTCCTAAGTAAAAGAATGAGTAGTCTGAGAAAACTTTAAAAAGTAATTCAACCAGCTGTAAAGCATTTTTGAATAAACACGTCATAAAAATCATCTTGTGTTAACCTACTTAAGAGAGTAAATCAAAATGGAAACATTAAGCTGGCCAAACTTGAGACTGCTATTCAAATTAACTTACACAAGTATGTTGAGGCAACTTAACATGAGTTATTTTAGTTTAAAGGTCCCATATTATACATTTTTTCAACAATTTCATATGGGTGTCAGAGGTCCAACAACAATGGCAGCATCCACTACTGGGAATAGTGGTTATTTCCCTTCGTGAGGTCACAAAGGGAAAGATCTCAGACTCACCCGTTTGAGCACACATTCGCTAAAAAGTGGAGCAAGCAAGTGAGAGAGGAGGCAGAATTTTCTCATTTTTGGGCCTCATACACAGGTTATGAGGACACATATGACTGTTAGAAAACATTTAGAAAGTGAATTTTGCATAATATGAGACCTTTAAAGACACAAGTACACCTGAATATCAGTCTTAACTTTGTTAAATTTAACATTCTACTTTGAGTTACCCTCTTAGTTTAGTTCACACAGCACCAGAACCCCTTAGTGGAGTTAACTTTAAAAGGCTTACTTTACAGTGTAATAGCTAGCTTTAATTTCCTGCTGCAGCAGTTCATCTGAATATTTCCACTTAAACCATCTGCTTCTGCTGGAAATTCCACTGACCATGGGAAAAAAAAATCAAGGGTGCCTGAAAGCAAAATTAAGAGGTGAAAAATGCTAGAAATGATCTGCGGGGTGGTTGATGTCATCAGGTTGGTCGCTATGGCAGCTGGCAAGGCAGCGGTCTTTGTTTCAGGCATGTTGCTGCACACAAAAAGCAAAACCATGCGGTTTCTATGGGATGTAATGTTGCTCTGTGCACAGCCATGCGGTTAACTCCTAAAACTGATCTGTTTCTGACCAAAAAAACAAAAAAACAAATAAAAACCGGACACACATATTCAGCCCTCCGCAGTGTGTGAACATGATAATGGCTGGAATAGACTTTGGAATTTCATAAACAATATCCTCCATGCAGCGACAGGATGTGGTGCCGTGATTCTGGCTGGGTGGCGAGCTGTCAGCAACGCCACGGGATGAACGTGATTCATATTCTGGCATCAGCCATCAAATTTAAAACACTGAAACTAACAAGCAGGCTCCTCACTGCATCACAGGAAACAAAATGGATACACATGCACATTTTAGTGATATATATTTCACCCAGTCATGATGTTGACATTTTTCTGTTAATCCTCATTTAAAAAAAAAAAAAAAGGAACATTCCCTATTTTAAATAGCAAGCTTGAGAAAATTAAAAAAATCTCTAGAGAGTGCTTTCAAACCTGATATGTTTTGAATTGTGTGTTATAATGGGTGTCAAGGCTTTTACCTCACCACACATAATTGATTTAATCTTTTTATTGCTGTAATTGATAGTAAGTGGTTTTTACTGCAGTCAAATGAAAGATAGGCAAGATATAGAAAACCTGATCCGACTGCAGCGTATTATACTGTAGATGAGTCACAACAATTAAATGCAGTCTTATGATAGTATGGGTGTGGCAATAATACAGTCATTATAGGATGACGGAAGCTCTTCAGCAATTTCTTCTAGCCCCAATTATAACCTACTGCATTTATTCTAGTGATGTAGTGCCTGGTCAACACATTCATCCAGTTTAAAATGCAAGGACCTTCCTCCTGCCCTCTTGCATACACTGTCCACAGAACTGACTGGGTATCCTTTTCTCCTTTTTCTCACCACTAAAGAGACAACTTGCATTTTGAATCAATTACAGCAAAAACCCTCAGTAGAGCCCACTCAGCAATTTCCCAGAGATATAAATAGAGCAGAGAGAGAAAGAGGTGGGAAAAGCAGCCCTATGCCGGCAAAGCTTTTACTGTATATCATTTCTTTTCTCTCTCTCTCTCTTTTCTTTGCTTTTTACTTCTCCCTCTCTCTGCCTTTATCTCCTCATGCTTGCTTTCCCTACCCCCACCCTTCACCTGCACTGTTTTCTCACATGAAATGAGCAAAGAAGACATTAAGCTAGCAAACCTTTCGTTGCAACCACGTGCATTAAAGCAAATCATTTGTTTAATATTGTTACATTCATTACACAAAGACTAATTTAATTTAACTAAACAAAAAATTTAACAAAAGTAACTAACTAACTAAATAAAAAGCACACAAAGACAGCCATGAACATTATGTTCAGGCATCAATGCCAGTCTAAACTAATGGCATTTGTAAATTAGATTAAATGAGTTTCATTGATTTGCAAGAGGAAATTTGGCATTTTGAAGCTTAAGTTCAGAATCCATCCATTTGTTAGCTGTACTTGATTTCTATCCTGTGGGGCTTCAAGGTGTGATGAGCCTATCTCAGCTGATATTGTGAAAAGGACAGGTTTCCAGTCTATCGCAGGGCTTGCACAGAGAGAGACAACCACTCTCAACCATTATAGTGCAGAAAAATGGACAAAGTAAGCTTCCTGAGAAGATAGAGGAGGCTATAGGCTTCCCTAGCTGGCTTTTGCAATAACTTTGGCCAGGATCTGGCCAATGATAAGCCAATGCCGGTAGGTCGGCCAGTAGGGGGAAATGAGAAGGTGACCACTCATGTGGCTATCCAAGAAACCCAGTGTCTCAGCTGGCAGCTAGTTCAGCTGGGCTGGAAATGCACTGGATGGAGGTGAAAAGTCAGCTGGTGTTGGCTTCTCTGTGATCAGACCAGCTGCTTTTTAAATTTGAAGAAGACTCATATTCACATAATCAGCAGAAAATCTCCTGCTGCTAAGTGCACGTGTAAATGGCAAAAGCAGAGAATTCTCTGCACATTCTGCAGGTGTGAGATGAATGAAAAAGATTGCAGTAATTAGTCATTTCATTAACAGTGTTTCTAATTATAAAATATATTTTAAAAAGGTGTATAATTCCTGTGCATATTGCTTAATCTTATTTTAGAGTTACGACAAACTTGACACCTATGCTTATTTGAAAGCTGGACAAAGTAATATTTGACACAAATCTTGATGATCATTGAAGGATGGAGCTGCCTAAAGCATGCAGTGTATATACCTTTTGTCTGATCAATTAAACCGAGGAGCTGTGAATCTCTGCAGCCAAAGAAACATAAAGTTAGTAAAACATACCATGCTTTAATGTGCCCACAGCTCACTGCAGGGAATGCTTGTATGAGCTCTTCCCCACTTTCATCTCAGTTTTATCTAGGATGCCTTTCTGCATGTTCTGTCCTCCACTTTAACCTACAGACTCCATCTTGCAATACAGCTTACATTCCCCTTCAGAGAAGAGGAGATTATAAGTTTCTATGTCAACGGTTGGTGAAAGGGAGTTCGCAGAAACCGCCTCAACTTTCAGAATTATCGTAAATTTTTGCTGCCTGCCAGTGTCATGTCAGGGACTGATTTGCAGCTGTTGGGCAGATTCATGGGAGACTAAAAGAGAGCAAGAGTCTACATATCTCTAAAGTGAACAAGCAGCACAGACAGTCTGCAGACAGCAGTCTTATTTACATCCTGTTATTCACTGGCCCTAACAGACAGGCCAACAAAGAATGACAAAGATGAGAAGTCACTGTAGGTCTCCAGAAACTGCAGGCTGTTCTGCATCTTCCTAGAATATGTTGTATGTAGTGTTACAAAGCACACAAGGTTGTACAGTCACATTTTGCACCACTAAACTGTAATTTATGTAGCTAATAATGTCTATATAAACCCCTTTTAAACTAAGTTTTCTGCATGTCAGCACCATAAGAATATATTCTGATTTATCCTTCAGCAGTGACCGGATGGTAAATCATATGGGAGGTAGAGAGAAAGGCACACTGAGAGAGCAGGAGAGAGAGAGAGATGGAAAAGAAGCAAAGAGTGCACGTTTGAAAGAGACACCTAAGGATCTAAGGATAGATTTCTTGCACGAGTTATTTTGTACAGGAAGCATTACAACAAAGCTTTCGCTCATGCATGACTATACACACCATCTGTTCTCCACACCATCAGAGGAATGACCCAATGCTTATGGCAAAGAAAGTTTAGAAACAAAGACATCTTACTGGGTGGAAAACAAAGACTTTGATAGCTGGGATTAGACCAAAGTTTCGGTTGCAAATGCAATTGTTCTTAAACACCCCCAATGTGCTAAAACTGGTTGAAATGGCTTCATCGTTGGTTGAAAGTAACTTATCTACTATATTTAAATTCACTTAAATAGTGAAAGTATCATTTTTTTATAGTTTTTTTTGTGCATTTAACTACTTCAATGTTGCCTTAACTTCGCCATGTTTCGATGATATGACATGGTGATATCTATAAATTACTACAGCTCTTTTAAGCTTTAGAAACTCTCTGAAGTGGCCAGTGGGTGCATATATTAGCAGTTTTTTCAGTGCCAGGTCATTGCTGATCATCTCCACTTTTGTTTTCTGCTTTGTATATTTATTATTCTTCTTTTTATTGGAATGCCTACCGCAGAAGAGCATTTCCCATTTCTAGAATAATCTTGGCAAAGAATGATCTCCATCGTCCTTCTTTTCAGTCTGACTTTTTTTCTCCACTATCAAACGTGCCATGAGGAAAAACTGAAGGTGACACTGATTAGCTTAAAATTTTCTCCACTTCTCCTGTAGCATCAAACCCAAGTTATGGTGATTATAAGCGTTGGCCTCTTGTTTAATTTGCTAAAATGCAGTTTGTGACATGTTGGGCAAGATAAACAGTTTCCCTTATCTGTAATAAATTGATGTAACTCAGCAGTGAATCATGTAATATTCAGTTAATGAACACTTCTGCACTTGCTGCTCTCAACACCTACCAGTTTAATAACTATTTCCTGAGGAAAATCCTCCTACTCGCATTTTATGCTTACAGTTTATTCTAAATCCAACACATAAAGGGCTAAAACAAAGACATGAGCACTGAACCACTTAACCACTGCTGCTCTGCCAAAAACACAGCTTGTCCTGTCTCTTACCTACTGAGACATCACCAAACATGGTGGCAGACACTGTTCTCAGGAAGACATTATCTCTGTAGAAGCCAAGCAGCAGCTCACAACTCAGTGGGGGCATAATGGACAATGACCCGAAGATAAAAATGTTATATTTACTTTTATTTTGAGCCTTAGCTGATATCACTCCTAGGGAAGAAAAAATAAAAAATACATGCAAAAGATACTGGTTTTCTCCTAAATTCTAGTTCTAGCTTGATACGCACTCCACCAGTTCTGTTAGAGAAATTATGAAGTTAACTTTAAAAAAAAACAATCAATTGTATCCTCTTGCTGAAATTTAGATAAGAGATAAGTGGAAATAAAAAGAATAAACAATATGTGAATGTTTAAAATCATCTTAAGCATCATCTTAATGTTTAAAATCATTTTCAAACTTGAAATGGAAAGATTTAAATATTGTAAATGTTGTAAATGAAAGAACATGTTAGAAAAAAAAAGTAAAGTAAAGTAAGTAAACACAAAACAGTTAATTTAATCAGACTGTTTATTTAGGAACAATGAATGCTTGTTGGGTTAGCCATTATATATATATATATATATATATATATAATTGTGTCTGCTGAGTGTCTTGGATAGCAGCTAAATTGCTAGATTGACTGCAGCCATTCCTCTATCATGTTGTCGCTGTATAAACAGTTAAATGTGAAAACCCAAGAGTGCAAATCAGTGTCCATCAGTGAAGCTCTGACATGTGTTTTTCCTGCTCTGTCCTCTTTGCTGCAGGGTGCCCTCGGCTCACAAAGTGTTCCATAGCTACATGCCAACAGAGTGACCGTCAGCAGAGACAGCAGCTAATATGCTATGTCAGCAGGACGTCCTGTTTAACTTTTCATGGAAGTGTAACTTCACTGAGCAACAGCATGCTTGGAAACTTTTTTCTTTTTAGCGAGGAACAGATT
Organism: Melanotaenia boesemani; assembly: GCF_017639745.1. Classification (NCBI taxonomy): domain Eukaryota; kingdom Metazoa; phylum Chordata; class Actinopteri; order Atheriniformes; family Melanotaeniidae; genus Melanotaenia; species Melanotaenia boesemani. Next base: position 34,499,210 of record NC_055688.1, on the reverse strand, counting down.
TTAACCCTTAAAACTCCAAGGCTATTTTTGGTTTGCCTGTTTTTTTTTGTTGTTGTTTGTTTTTGTTAAGCTCAGAGCTTTCAACATCCAGAGATTTTTTCAGGACAGCCTCAGTTGTGAGGTTATGAAGACAAAATGATGTAAAATGAATGTATTAATAGATATAGCAGCATAAAGGCCAACCAGAACAAGAAAACAGAATTGATTACTAAACAGAACTTTGTAGAAATAACACATAGATCAGCAGGGCCACGCCTTTACTCATCTGCATATCATTAGTCTCATTTCCACCAACAGATGAGGGTCGGGATGGTTAGGGTAAGCTCAATGCCTCAGCTACATAATAGCATGATGTCATCACAGTGCAACACCTTCCTTAAAGTAGAACCAAAACACGACTCAGAAGGAGGAGAATGGTGGTCATCCAATAGTTTGTGTTCTTTCCTCTTAGCGGTGCTTCATAACGGCGTTTTAAACAGACATTTGTTCTAAACAAGGAGCCGTTCCTGCTTTGTTTTATTTCTAAGTTGCATGGGAAGTGACTCGTTTTTTTCAACCAATCAGCGGATTGCAGTGTGTCAAGCACCACCCATTCAGGCCCGGTCGGTTAGTTTGGTACCCCACCGGAAGAGTCCCAATAAAGTACGACGGGTCAGGTCAGATATTAGGGTACCTGTCCCAGTTCTCACGTGTGGAAACATAAAAAAGAAAAACATCCCAACCCGACCGGCACCCGTCAGTGGAAAGAGGGTTATTCTCTCAAGTTTTGGCTTTAATACTGGCATTTAAACAAACACAAGAGAAACTATTTACACTTTTTCCTCCAGCTGTCTTGTTTTTTTTTACTATTTACAGTTTTGTATGCTGCTATTTACCTGCTATCCTCACTAAAACAACTCCAACTCAGCTCGTTTTTGGCACCAGTGTGCATCAAAAACATGTTCTTGGTTTTATTACAGAAATCGTGAACCATTATTTTTGTTCTTTTCAGACAGACATAGAACTTTCTGCTCACTTGTTGATCTTTGGTTGGACATTACCGTCAATTTAAGCTCTCTGATTAGTGGAAAGTTTGACAGAAAGAGGCTTCATCGTGATTTCTGGGTCAGAAGAGAGGTCTGTTAGCAACATAGTAGTCATAGTGATCTTTTTTTATTATAAAAATGTGATAAATAATGGCGTTATCATGGATTATTTGTAGTGGATTTATCATATAGCCTTAGAATAAACACTACATTTTGCAGCTGGATTGTAACCTCCTGGATGGGATACAGATGCCTGGAAAACTTCCATAGAGCACCTAAAGGGTAAGTTATCACATTTTATTATCACAATTTACCCCACAGACACACTACTGCTCCTGAGAAATTATTGACAATATTAGCGATAGCGCTTGGGAGCGCCGGTGATCTAAATCAGTGGTTCCTAACCTAATTTTCTAGGGGACCCCCTTCTTGCAAATACTAAAAAACCATGGACCCCCTGTGCTGAAACCCCCCCCTTTGTTTCATGCTTTCAAAAGTGAGATTCTCCCCATAAATAATATATTCTGGCTCAGTCATGTCCTTTGATGAAGCCAAAGTTAAATTGACAACATATAGCCTTACTTTTTTCCTTAAAATAGAGCCAATGTGGGAACATTAATCATAATGACTCTGAATGTTCAAAGCCTCAGGGACCCCCTTTGTGCTTTGGGGGACCTCCTTGGGAACCACTGAGCTAAATGACTCTTAAGGGTTAAAAAGAAAGGGAGGTAAATGTTAGTTATAAAGAACATAAAGCTGTTTTATCAGAATTGTAATTAATGATTAATCTAAAACAGTCTTAACTCATTATTTAAATGCTTAATAATAATAATAATAATAAAAACTTTAAAGGATATTCGAGATTTCTATTGTTTCCCATACAGCTGCATTTCCTCCCAGTCCACAGTCAGACTTCACTCTTACATAAAGCGGTCTGATTAGACTTTTTGGATGCGTACGAACATTGAGTGCAGGTGAAGATCTGTCACAGCTGTCTGCTCTACACTTCTGTGTGCAAAGTGAAAACAACCCTCGGACATGGTGGAATGGGAAGGCAGGCTGCAGGCTCGAATGTGGAGGGGGAATAAGGGGGAGAAGAGAGAACCCGGTGATGCAGTGACAAGGGACAGTGAGATCGCAGACAGAAGAGAGACACTGGGATGGAGAAACAAGGGGAGTGACTAACAACGTGATGTGCTGAGGGAATGGGGGCTGAACCGAAGGCAAACTTACTTGCAGGACAGCTGGTTAATACCATGTATGAAGTAACAGTCTCCCCCGTTGACGCAGTAGGCCTTCTCCGAGTCGTTGCAGCGCCTCGCATGACTCACACCTGGAGACGGGGTTGTGGTGGTCACTACGAGGTAGATGAATTGAGAGAAAACAGACAATATAAGCATTATATTTAGTACAACACCGTACCATGTCACAGTGTAATAAACTGGACTACTTTCTGGGCACACAGAAAAATGTAATTAAAGAAATTCCCAGATTTCCTGACTCAGCTTTCCAAAATTTTCTGGCAATTTTCAGGGAAAGCCTCTGAAGACACTACCCTCCACACAGATGGTGCAAGCTTACTATCTTCCTTCTTTAAACACCACTAAAAAACAGAAAAGATGGACATTCCCTCCAAATCTGAAATCCAAATTGCCTTTCAAAATTGACGTTTGAAGTTTCAAATTGAGACAAATAACAAAAGACTTCCTGACTCAAAACAGACTCACAATAAATATTTTTAGCAATGTTAGCTGCATGACAACCAAGGTGAGAGCGATGCTTTTCAGACCAAACAAATGTCCAAAAATTTTTTTTATGTTTATCTTCTTTCCTATGAGATAAAAAAGGTTGAAAAATGTGATTAATTTTTTTTTATTTCACATGCATTTATACTCTTTCTTAAACTATAGTGTTGAGTTTACAGAGTTTAAATTAAAACCTCAATAAAGTGATTTTTTAATTGTTGAATTGAACCATCATCCAGTTCATTAAAATCAACAGTTTTCGTCAATGTTAAATCTGAACTGTAATTAGTTACAGTGAATTTTTAAACCCCAATATTTTTTATTATTTACAAGCAATTTTTCCAGTTTCTCATTTCTATTCACAACTGCTTTGTTTGTCCGTGTCCTCCCCTGACAGATTTCCACACAGACAGACAGACAGATAGATAGAAGTGTGTTGTTGCTTACAGATCTGCACGCTGATTAAACTTGTGGCGTTTTCCTGTCCTAGTGAGTTTTCAGCCACACAGGTGTAGTTGCCAGAGTCTTCCACACGAACACGACTGATCTGTACCTTTGAGTTTTTTCTTGACCGAAAGGGAGACACAGAGGCAGAGGAGAGTGGTACAAAGTAGACAAAAAAGGCAGGGTCAGATTTAATTGGAAAATGTTAAGGAAAAAAAAGAATAAGAATAAGAATAAGAATAAGAAAGTGTTACCTCAGATCTAAAATAAAGGTTTCGCTTTAGATTTAGTCAAACAAGCAAAAATAAAATAAAAGAAACTGGCGGTAATGAACTTGTATACTTTCAGGTGTTTTAAGGTAAAGCAGAACTTAAAGGAGCTCTTTGCTTAAAAATAAATAAATAAATATTACAAATTTAACAGTGGACATGGACAGAATTTGAAAAAGTGATCTATGACAATATATAAAAGTGTTTATGTGCTACGCTGCTGAAAGATTGACTGGAAAACCTTGAATGGATCATAAACCAACAAAAACAGAAAAGAAAGAAGAGGAAGAAGTAGCAGCCCAGTGCTGGACATCACAAACAATCAACCTGCCGGCTAAGAGAGCGTAGAGATAAGTAGAAGTTAGTAAAAGCACATTAATTCCAACAATGGTGGAAGCTCCTGACAAACCAACCACCACCTTCCCTCAAAAACAAAACACATTCAGCAGCAAAAGTAAGAGGTGATGAAAAAAAGCCAAAACAAGAGTAAATAACGGTGTTGCTCGTCTTTAGTGGAAACAGATTTTGGGCAGTAAAGAACTAAAATTGGATGCAGAACTTGAAACTTTTCCTTCAGACTGGTAATAATAAAACCATCTTACTGTACGGATGCAATGTTGAGACACTTCTGTTTGGTATGTGGGAATTTTCAAATAGAAACATTAATGAAGATATCTTTTTTGTGCTGTTTTTGCCATGTTTATGCCAAAAATCAAGCTTATATATATATATATATATATATATATGTACATATATATATAAAAACTGTACACATGTAAAGGTGGCTGCTATAATTACCAGTAAGATCAAAATGTTTTTTGGCTATTGTCATTTTAGATAATTTTCCACTTAAAAAAAACCCTTCTCATTATTGTTTAGTATGCTGAATTTACAGTTCTTACAACAAGAAAATCCATTTTGAACAGGATTAGAAACACATGCCTTGTCTTTGAAACTCTCCCCTCCTCGCTTTTAAGACCAGAGTAGCGTTTAACTCTACGTTAAAGTCCACCTTTAACTAGTCTCTAAGCCAGGAGGGAAGGTGTTGCACATTACAGAGCCAACATATACCTGACAGGCTGAAAAGTTTTTCTCCAAGATACATGAATCCATTGTGGAAAAGTCTTGGTCTACGTGACTGTGGACAGATGAAAATATAAAAATCCAAAAGACTTACTTGTTGGTTTTTATCTTGAGGTCTCTGCCTTTCTGAAGCTCATGTCCATCTTTATACCAGCGGAAGGAAGGGCTGGGGTTCCCTGACGCCTCGCACTTCAAGTACAGCTTGTCCCCTTCCATCAGAGACTGGCCTCGCATCTGTCGCAGCTTCGGAGCAGAAGCTGGACAAAGACAGACGGATTTAAGTGGAAAGGAGACAAGGAAAGAAAAGAAAATCAAAGCATTTATTATGGAAATGAGCTGAAGACATTCAATTATTCTATGTGCCTTTGTTTGTACATGTCTGAATGTGTGTCTATGCGAAGCAAACACTTTTAGAGGAGGATCAAATGTTGAGGTTAAAACCAGAGGAAACAGGTCAGAGTTCACATGTGCAAGGCCATTACATAACAAACACACATGCTTTCCTTGGTTCCACACCTTGGAGTTAAACTTGATTATAACCTGGACCCAAAAATCAATTTTCAACCTTAAAAAGAACCCTTGCAGCGAAGCCTGGCCAAAATGGTCTTGTTTCGTAAAAATGTCCTCATTACAAATCACTTTGTTAATTGGTTTAACAAAGAAAACCACTCCCTTGAAAATGCTCATGTAAAAGTACTGGAGTAAAAATTAGTGAAAAAGCAGCTAATGTCCAAGGATACAGCTTTTAAATAGGTATCCTCTGTAGTCACTATGCATGACAGGATTAAGTTGTATAAGTCTCTTTTTTACATTTTATTTGCACCTGCATTCCCTGTTCCCTCAACTTTAAACTTAATTATAACCTGAACCCAACCCTTTAAAGGTGCATCTCGCAGTGAGGCTTGGCCCATGTTTTCTGCAAATATCCTCACTCCAAAGGTATAAAAGTCAAGCTGGTCCTCACAAACACAGTCACACACAGAGAGAAACACACCTGGGTAAGGTGTGAATCCTGAAAAGCACAAACAAACTGAAAGCTTAAAGAGAAAAAAGATCCTGCCACAGAAACTGCAGTAGATTTTCACAATGGAGCAATGTCTGTGTGTGTGCATGAGCTTCATCTGTCCCTGGAGACGTTCACTCTCTCTCTCTTCTCTTAAAAACTACAACAGACTGCATCACTGACACCAGTGCAGGCAACACAAGCACACTGAAGCTAAAGCAAAGAGACAGCTCTGCACCACCTACTACCACACATACACACAGCATGTGCTGTTACCTACATGCCTGTGTGCCCTAATATGAGTTTTACACACAGAAACACACTCACACAGAGTAGTGATAGGACATGCTTGATCAAATACATGACAACTGTTGTGCAGGCTGAGCTGCCCACGGCTTTGCTGCAGCTTCCAGTCCTCCTCGTACAGTTGCAGCAGACAGTTTTGTTTGTGTGTTCGTGTAAGAAGCATTGGTCAATAACTAAGTTTATGTCTCGCCAGTTCTGCAAAAAAAACTCAACATCCTTGTTCTGCTTACCCAGTGGAAAAATTGCAACTCCAATTTTTATGTTCTCCTGTGATATTAACCCTTTAAAGTCCACTAGATTACTGACGCCCCAACTTCAAAATGTGTTTATTCTGAGACTAGATGGTAAATCCAGTGCATTCAGTGCAAATGATCATTGATAACATCATTATTTATCACATTTTCATAATAAAAAAAAGATCACCATCACTACCATGTTGCTAATAGACCTCTAGACCTGGAAATCCTGATGGCGCCATTTCCTGTCAAACATTCCACCAATCAGAGCTTCAGTTAATAGTAACGTCCAATCAGGAGCAGCCAAAGATCAATAACTAAGCAGAGAATTCTACGTGTGTTTGAAAAGAAGGAAAATAATGCTCCTCTATGGTTGGAAGAAAGCCAAGAAGATGATTCTGATGCACGGTGGCGCCACAAAGCAGCTGAGCTGGAGTTGGTTTAATGATGGTCGTAGGTACATAGTCGCATCAATAACTGTCAACAGTAAAAAAAAAAAAGAAAACAGCTGGTGGAAAAATGATAAAAATGTAAATAGTTTCTGTTGTGTGTTTGTTTCAATGCCAATATTTTTTCTCCTGAAAGCCAAAACTTCATCCATTGCTATCCAGCTGATATTCCGCCGCTCAGGTAAAGTTACTGTTGCCTGTGGAAACGCAGCATGATTAAAGTTTACAAACCATTTCTGCACTCTAACCGTCCCGACCCTCACCCGTTGATGGAAAAGAGACTAATGATATGCAGATGAGAAAAGGCTTGGTCACCGTTGATCTGTGTGTTATTTCTACAAAGTTCTGTTAGTAATAAATTCTGTTTTCTTCTTCTGGTCGACCTTTATCTATTTCTATTCATACATTTATTTTACATCATTTTAGCCTCATAACCTGACAGCTGAGGCTGTCCTGAAAAATAATTGTCTGGATGTTGACTTGGATTACCAGAGCTGAGCTTCCACATGCATTTTTACATTAAAAAAGAGAGAAAAAAACCCAAAACAAAACAAAACAAAAACAAAAACAAAACAAAAAAAAAAACAACTCATCCTCGCACAGAAAACTTTTCAAACTGTAATAAAAGCTTTAATCGCTTTTCAGAAATTCTTTTTCATTATTGTAACCCAATTTTGATGGCTAAAGCCAAATAAATTGAAACAGAAACCATGTCCTAAAACCTTTAAGTGTCAATAAGCCACACTCATTACCATTCACACACACACACACACACACTGCAGTTTTTCTTTGCGTGCTGTGTTGCTGTTACAACAGCTTGCAGTTACTGTATGTAAGTCAGATTTAAGTATTTTTTTTACACCCACAAGCAAACAAGCAGCACATTTTAAAATCCAGTTTTCACATTCTGAGACATTTAGTCCCGTCTCAGACACGCACTCACTCTTGATGTATAATTCCATGTCACAACAAAGTAAATCATCTGAGCATCTTAGGTACTAACTCTCGCCCCCATGGCTGCTGGTTGGTAATCACTTACAATAAAGAACAGCATCAGTGACGGCTTTTGATCAGTCTTTGTTAGATACAATAAAATAAAAAAAGTTATTTAAAACAGTTCCTTTTTTAAACATCTTTGTGCTGGGAAAAATATCCTATTTAGAGCAATACTGGATAATTCTAGGACTTCTACCATCACATACATCCATTATCTATACCAGGGGTGTCCCAAGTCGGTCCTCAAGGCCTGCAGTCCCACAAGTTTTCACCATCTTCCAGCTCCAACACACCGAACTCAAATCAAATGGATCCAGCAGCTTATGATGTTCTGCATTATGACTTATTCATTTGAGTTGGAGCAGGAAAACACTGAAAACCTGCAGAGTTGTGGGAGAAGCAGGGTACACCCTGGACAGGTCACCAGTCCATCACATGGCCTCTACCATTACAGCTACTACTACTAATGATAATTCTGTTAACGGTATTGCCATGACTACAGCATGGATTAGTCAACAACTAATAACTGAGTAATTAGAATAACTTCATCCAGCTATGCTGCTTTTCAACACATTTAGAACTACTGGGGATTCTCCTGCTTTGTGTGATAGCTTCTCTTCCGCCACCAAGCAGACCTGCATTAGCTGCTGTGTCCACCTCTAAAGTCTGAAAACTCTGATGAACAGTTATGAGTGTGAGCATGCATTCGTCACAACTGAAAACAACAACTCTCTTAAATTAAAATCTCACAGTCACTGATGTTTTGTGTGGATGCAATAACTGAGATGGTGTTCCAGATGGCTGCACAAGCAACTAACTAAAGATCTGGCTGAGGGTTCTGGTAAAGTTGGCTGAGAACATTGCCTGGATGTTGAGATGGAAACTTTTCTATGTTCTGCAAGAACCTTAGAAGTTTGCCGCTATTTATTTCTGACTTTGGCAGTATCGATCCTCCATATTATATGACTTGTAAGACAAGCAAAGGCAAAAAAGGGGGTAAGCAGCAGCTAGGCACCAGTTCAAGGCCTGGGCAAGTCAGATTAAGCTAGCTGCCGATGGCAAGTGTGTAGCAAAGCCAAATTAGCATATTCATATATTTGCATTAACCAGATATATATATGTAAAAGGTTTATAGCAACCAATAATGCAATAACAGCCATTTATGTCATAATTTTGGCCATTTTTAACGTAATAAAGCCAAAAATGTAATAACTTCCTACCTATTTTTGCTAAGCAAACAACACAAAAAGTGCTTAAAAAACTTATACTTGCTCTTACTCATGTAATGTCATTCTATGACATTATTGGCTTTATTACATTTAAAAAGGCAAAAACGATTAAGTTATTGGCCATTGTTACATCACCATTTGCTACAAAGGCTTCACGTCACACCAAAGTCATAAAAACTGTGGCAAAGACTTTGAAATTAACAATTATTAGGAATACAGGTTAGTTTTTTATGGGTTGATAACTGCTTGAATGAAACTTTCAATCACATACTATAGGGAGGGATTGAGCTTGAAAGAAATCATTTCATGGAACTAACGTATAATAAAGAAGAGTTATTACTGTATTTTGACAAAAATGCATAAAGTCAGAGCTCACCAGTTCACCAGTTAATTCCAGTCATGACAAATTGTTTCCTATAGGACACTGAGCAGCCTGCTTGCTGTTTTCATCCAGCATTTTGCTTTGGATATTTTACAGGAGGCAATTAGAAAATCATGGGAACTGTAATCTAATAACAATGGACCATATGTGGAAAAGAGATGAGATTTTACTGTGGGAGGGGCAGCATTAGGCTAATTCCAGCTGCACGGATATGACATTTTAGTTTCACAAAGACAAAATACCTCTGAGAATAATAATCTTTGTTTGTATTGCACTTTTCAAAAGCAAGTTACAACGTGCTTCACAGTCGGTAAATACATTAGAAATGATCAAGTGTAAATTAACTGAAAATGCCACCAAAAGCAAGAAGGAAAGTGTAGCAGAGGGACACAAACACAGCATAAGGTAGAAATATGTTGAAACGAGCTTGCAAATGTACAGATTTTATTCTTCCTTGAAGAAAAAATATTGATTATTGGTCAGCTGGTCAGTTCAATGACATCTGCATGAGCGTTGCAGCGCTGCTTCCTCTCAGTTCTGTTTCTACATGGTGGCCAGAACAGACAGACACTTCTGGGAGTGATTCATCACATTTGTATGTGATTGATTCCACTGTCACATCTGTGTTTACACAAGTAGAACAGGAAGTTTATTAGGCTAGATAAGGCCGATTTTAGACAGAAAGAAAAGTAGGTGTATGCTATTCAAAAGCTTACAAATGAGCATATATCTTCCACAGGGTTTCTTTAGGTTAGAACAAAGCACTGACTCTCTGTATTAGCAAGTTATCTTTACATAGTGACAGAGAGAATGGCAGCTGGAAGAAAGAGAAGAAAAGTCCATAAAAGCACAACATACAAAGCTCGATGTTAGACAGGAGCGGCAACATTTCTGATGAGAGTAAAACCAAACTGAAAGCCTTTCAGCAGATCTACTCTGGTTCAAATGAAATGTTCACAGCCATTTTTATAATTTAGTCTAAAGAAAAAAAAGCCTCTCAAACCCAGGTAAAGGCCCTGTAGCCTTTTCCATCTATTTTCTTTCAGAGGAATTAAGAGTTAATATGTAGGCTTTATTTATTCTTTACACAGCAGAGGGGATTTGGTTGGAATGAGACTTACTGGTTATTTGACTTGTTGCTATATTGTTATCTTGGTGTAAAAAGATAGAAATAAATACAACTTAAAGATTTTACACATTTATAGTGTTGTTGAATGAATTAACGCATTATAACTGCCCGAAAGCTAAATCACTCTGAAACTAAATAAAATTCCAGGTCAGGATTGGATCAGATAAGACGGAAATCTTCTACTTTTAGCATATTTCTTGCATGACTGTTCAACCCTGCTTCACTACAGTGAGTCTACTTGCCATGTGTTTCATACTTAAACATTTCCTGCTGTTAAACTCAATTGTAGCACTGGCGTATCTGCACACTGGAAGCCCAGCTCCCTTTAACTTTATTAGCTACATTTCAACCAGTCCTGCTCCTCCTCAGGCATATACCCATGAGAGGGAAATGGAAGTTTTAGAAAAATAAAAATGACCAGCGATCTCATTTAACGTTATTACAGATATATGCACCATAACAATATCTGACCACAATGAAGCTAATTTACATTCACCAATGGATTTACAGAGGGGGTCGTCTAAAACCGTATAATATAAAAATAGTAGTTTACAGTGTTTCTATTCTAAACAGAAACTTCTGTTATGAAAAGTGAATTTTTGGATTTTGCAATTAATTGTTCTAAGATATTCTTCTACAGCCCTGCTCGCTGTTTACCCCCTGCTTCCTGTTAGCTACCTAATCTCCTTCCTCTCATATGATCTCTTCCCATTTTCTTTGAGTTCTGTCAGATCCTCTGTTTGGTTTTGGTGAGCTTCACCTGTCAGTTTCCCGTTTTACCCTGCTGCCAAGCCTATTTCTGCTTTCAGTTTGGATTTATTCTGGACATTTGGATTTCATTTTAGTAGCTTTGTCATTATCCTTCCTGCTATGAAATTAGTCTAAATTTTTTCTAGATTCTGTTTACTCCCAGAAATGTATATGTATATACATAATATTTATATGTAACCTTGTGTTTTCCAGGGAGCTGTGTCTAATTATGTGGTGGATGTGTTAAACAGTTCACTATGCCACTAGCCATAACACAGCCAAAATAATCACCAAATAAAAAGAAAAAAAAGAGAAAAATGAACAAAATGAGAAGGAGGAGGGCATAAAAGTTAACACCCAACAACACATAGGGCTGCACCTCCGTTTACACAAGAGGGCAAATGCAAATAAGTTAAATATGACCAGAATAAAACACCTTATAGCTTTTGGACGGGGGAGGGGCCTGAATCAGCACCGTTGCACATTGAGAAGAGTAAACGTTGCTTTCAGCCTCTAAAATCACCAAAATCACCAGAAAAAGTTACTAGATTTGTTGCTAGTCACTTTTTTTCCCATAGAATATAGCGGCCAAGCTCTGATGTGTGCGTCACTGTAATTGGTGCACCGGAAACCGTGCACTGATAAACGTTCCGCATTGTTTGGAATGCAAACTGTGATTAAAAGCATTCATTTATAACATGTTAATTTTTTTAAGTAATTACTCATACTTAACAAGTTAAAGTCCCATCCCGAGTTTTTATTCATGTTGTATAAGTCTTTTTTTTTCTTATTTTTATATTTTATCTACATCTGTTGAAATAATGATAATACTCGGATGCTGAACGGTTTACAAGTGAAATATTCATTTAAAAATATCAGCAATACAAATCCATCCAATTTTATTTATTGACAATCTCTTTAAACTTCTTGTGCTTGCTATGATGCTGGACAGGACAGATTAAAAAAAGAAAAAAAAAACTTCTTGTGTGGGTAGTTTGTGAACGCGGTTACCAATGAGCTCATCCCCCCGTGGGATGCTGTCCTCTGGCAACACGGAGGCTTTGTTAACCCGAGAACATTAGCTGGAAACCAGAAAGGAAATTAACCTTCATGGACACGATAGTCCATCATATTTATTATGAGTGTGACCACATGAGTCACCACAAAATCCCTCTACAAATTTAGCTCATTTCGAGCATTTGTTGCTTTGGGTATTGAAACATACTTCTGAGTTTGTCCTTCATAACACTTGATCAACTAAAACCATGTCCACTGTTAATGGGCAGTACAGTGGGAAATGATGATATGGATTTACTGTAAAGTTATTTTAATGAGACATTAAAGCCTTTAATTTGTCTTTAAAGGCCTTTTACACTTTCAGAGTGTGTAATCTTCAAGATAAACTGAGAGGTGATTGCTCCATACAAACTGATCTTCGTTATTCTTCTACACTGGAAACACAGCAACTAAAAGGTTTAAAGGCTGTTAAACACAAATGACCTTGCTGCACACTATAGCTGCTTAATGTCCCAAAACCAAATCACAAATCCTGGAGGAAGAATTATCTGTATGTCCTTGAAATACTGTCTATGTCAGAAACACAGGGACACCTAAGGTACGCTCAGATATTGATGTTTTCCAACATTAATTTAATCGATTCAGTAGGTATGACCTCTTTTTTCACTAATAATGACCCCTAAAACTGATCTAAAAACAAGACCATCCTACTTTAATGAAGAACAGTTGCTCAAGTATTATTCACTGTCATTCTGAACAGGCTGTCAGTCCATTACCCAGATAGAAACACACAACAATGCACATTTACAAGATGCAGGTTAGATTTTTGACACTGGTAGGGACATAAAAGTGGCTCCGTCAAGACAATTGTTTTGTTGCACTTACAGCAAATCTGAACGAGCAGAATGTATAATGCAAAATATTCTATTAAGGGACAGACAATAACAGGGGTGATAGCAAAAAAATAAATAAATAAAATAAAATCCTAAGTCTGAACATATTTAAGGTGTTCCTCAATGGACACGCACAGAACAAATTACACTTTTTTCCACAATAACGCTGTTAAATCCACGACTATTTCTATATTAAAAACTTTTTTTTCTAAATTGCTTACAACAAAAAATTACATTATTTTAAAAGAAATTATTTAAGCACTGACCAACCAGATTTGTGGTTATGGTGCAGCAGTATAAAAAAAGATGGTAATAGTAATACTCCATGTGACTACAATATGGTTCTCAACATGTAATGCTTTTATTATCTAAACAGTTTTGTAAGTTGAATATACTACTGTACTCTCTGCTGGAATGCCCATGTAATTATCTGTGCTGCAGACCAGCTCTGTTTGGGGTCCGACCTGAGATCCTGCTCATTTTCTATCATGCTGTCCTCGGTAGCATCATCAGATACAGTACGGCTGCATGGTTTGGCACACACATATATAGTGAAATCAGCAATGAAAGTAATTGGGTCTAATAATAAGTAACCACTAACTCTTCGGTACTGGGAGGTATAGTCAAGCCAGTAACGGATACAAGCTGACGTCAGATGGAGGAACAGCCATCACTGATCAAAGGCTGAAATTGCGTCTGACAATTAAGTTTAACCATCACTAATTTACAGAATTATACACCTACACCACGACTGTAGCAGCAGAAATGCATGTTGTTGTTCTGCAGAAATGCATGTTGTTATGACAATAACACAGCAGATGTCTTTGGAGCAAAAAAGAAACGATTAAAAGTTGCCACAGAGCTTCAGTCTATACACCTAAAAACCACCAACCAGGCCAGAAATCTGGGCGTATTGATGGACTCCGACTTTAACTTTGACAAACACATTAAGGGAATCACAAAGTCAGCCGACTTTCACCTTAAGAATAAATCAAGGGTAAAAGATCTGATGTCTCAGCAGGACCTGGAAAAACTAGTCCAGCTTTCATCTGTAGTTGGCTTGATTATTGTAACAGGTTTTTACAGGTTCTAACTAAAAAATCAGTTAGACACCTTCAGAACTCTGCTGCTCGAGTCCTCACTAAGACCAAGAAAGTGGACCACATCAGTCCAGCTCTGAGGTCTTTACACTGGCTGCCTGTTCGTCAGAGGATAGACTTTAAAGTTCTGCTGCTGGTCTATAAAGCTCTGAATGGCTTAGGACCAAAATACATCAGAGACCTCTTGACCTAGTATGAACCTACCAGAACCCTCAGGTCATCTAGATCCAGTTTCTTATCAGTTCCCAGAGTCAGAACCAGACATGGAGAAGCTGCATTCAGCTTCTATGCTCCACATGTCTGGAACAAACTCCCAGAAAGCCTCAGATCAGCTGAAACACTCAGTTTATTTAAATCCAGGTTAAAGACCCACCTGTTCTCTGCTGCATGGAACTAGTTTTTATTTAGAAATCAAAATCTACATCTGGTTCTTTTAAGCTGGAATCATGTTTTAATATTGTCTTTAACTTTATTTCTTGCATTTTATCAATTTTATTTAGCATCTTCCTTCACTTTTATTTTATTAATTGCATTTCTTTTAATATTTTTTTATTGCACTTGTATTGCTTTCTGCACCCTGCTGTAATGTTTTAAAGCACTTTGAATTGTCTTGTATATGAAATGTGCTATACAAATAAATTTGCCTTGCCTTATGACCAGCAGATTTTACAGCTGTCACCAGCAAACCTCAGCTAATAATGAAAATAAAATAAAATATATGCAAACAAAACACTGTCTGATTAAACCAGGTTACCATTTTACGTCAACATCCTGCTAGTTTCCTCCTCCACCGCATGAGCTGAACAATAAATAACAAGAGAGACATGCTGGGACAGAAAAGGCGATCAGCTGATCATCGACAGTTCTGTGATGATTCAAAGAGCAGTAGGAGAGGAGGAGGAGGAAGAAAAGGAATCACATGGTACAGAAAAAGTGACTGGAGCAACCCTGCAAAATAAGTGTGGGTGTCGGACCCTCTCACCACGAAAAGTGTGGGTGTCAAAACACCCAGAGCCCCTACAGGGGCGATGCCCATGAATGACGGTTTGTCCGAGGCGACTGTAGCCCCTGGCAAACAGTCCCATGTAAAGCTATAACATCCATCCAGTTTAAATGGGTTATAAGGTGTGACCTGTAGCAGCAATGTTACAGATGGAGAACACAGAGCTCTCAGCTAGTCTTTACCAGAAAAAGACAATGACAACTCAAGAATTACTGGACATGGATAGGGACATTTTTCCTACAGTCCCTACCCAATTCTACGCCCATGCATTTAACATTAGAATCACCAACTGATCAAACACTTGTGTTTTGGATTGTTTGAAGAAACTGGGGGAAAAAAAAGGTAATTCAACACTCAGTGTTGTTACATCTTTAGCTAGCTTTTAGCATACGTTTATTTGCATATCTTATTCCTATACGTAATTACTGTTGTTGGTGCAATGACTGTCACCAAGTTTACAATGACAATAAAGCCTCACTCACTAATTTAGCCAAGTTTCTCTGCAGCTATACAAGTGAATAGATGAAGAGCTGCAAAACAAACTTTAAAACACAAACTTCCCTTGAAATGATAATACTGCACTCAAACACCAAACTAAAGCTCAGGTAAAGAACTATGTTAGTAAAATATGTTGAGACTGTTGTAGCTGTGCACAGGATAGTGGGTGTACTCAAAACTTCTGCCACAGATGTTTCAAGTGGCCAGTTCAACAAAATATAAACACCCTGGGGTTTGGACAAATCTGGAAGTAGACTGTCCGCCATCGCTGCTGTGGTATTTCCCTTGGATGTCAGAGCAGAAGAAATGCTAATTTTCTTAACAATGTCAAGGAAATCTGAAAAGACTAGTGGAGTTTTTATCTGTTTTAACAGCAGTGTAAAACTTTAACTGTGGAAATAAAGGGAACATGAGGAACACAGGCATTTACTTCATGAAGATTGCCCCTGTCTGACACATCGTGGAGCACCACCTGAACAAAGACAAGCTGCCATGTAAATTA
Source organism: Melanotaenia boesemani (assembly GCF_017639745.1). Classification (NCBI taxonomy): domain Eukaryota; kingdom Metazoa; phylum Chordata; class Actinopteri; order Atheriniformes; family Melanotaeniidae; genus Melanotaenia; species Melanotaenia boesemani. Next base: position 34,483,151 of record NC_055688.1, on the reverse strand, counting down.
GATTAAAAAAAAAACATCCGATTGCTTAGTTTTTTTTAGATAAAAGGACTAAGTTTAAATCTGTTCAGTCAGTCAAAATTCCATATTACCATTGGGAGGATGGGGTGGCCTGGTAATATAATGGTAGGGAAAACATTTTTATTCCCAACAATAACAACACAGTAAACTTTGACAAACACAACATTATTAAGTCAATGCTGTGACCAGAAAATAAACATAACTGGTTCAGTAACACAAGCAGATCATGTACACAGTGTCCTGCAGCCTCAAGACTGACAGCCTTTGTAAAAGTTTGAAGCTATTTCTTTACCAACTTTTGATTATAAGATATGTCTGTTTTAATATTCTAATGTGCATTGCCAGCTATCAAAAGCAGTTTCTGACAGATGAATCATGGTTTACATTTATGCACTGATGTCTAACTAATATGACAAACAGAATAACTTTGATAAGATGCCCTCATCAGTTGACCACTGTCTAATGCGGTCTGGCCACCCATCCATGCTGCCGTCCACTTTGGCAGGTGGTAGTCGATCCAAGGTAATTAACTAATAATTAATGCACTAATAGGACTCACCAGCGCAGTAATGGCCATACCTCAAGATAGCGCAACACACAAAACGGCTGCTGGATTTGTCTATAAAACGATGAACGTCAGGGAGTATCAGTAGAATGTGTTAATGATGCTAACTAGTGATGGGAACTTCCAGTCTTTCCCTTAGGATACTAAAGAAAAACTGACTTGCAGCACACTAGTGAATGTGATTTACATCAGAGGGGTAATGTGGTAATATTCAATTGTGAAAAAAATAGGTGAATGTACCATCTGTACCACACCACTACCTACTGAGACAGGTCATTTAGTACTTTTCATATGAGGCTTTTTATATGAAAGATAGCTGTCTGATTTAAAAAGTAAAGAAATAGAAAAAGTAAAAAATACAGACTGATATGACTGTATTTACAACTGAAAGAGCAGCAATAATCTAAGAAAGCAACCTTCAAGATGCAATTTTACAAATATTGAATCATTAACATACAAGTCTTAATCAACTTGAATCCTGAGGACAGCAAAGATTCACAGCTCTACCTTGAAGGATTTTAATATCCAAAAGGGAACCTTTAAATTCAGTTATCTTTGTTAGTTTGGTCTGCAAAATTATCTGTGAACAGACTGGAAAACATCCAAAGGAGCTTAAAAAATCCTGCGGGATGCTTCAGATCCTCTTCTAAAATCTTGCCTATTTTTGAGGCAGCTGCGCTTGCTGACAACCAAAGAAAAATAAATAGGTCTTGTTAGGTTTAAGATTCAGTTTGATTAGGACTTTTTATCAAGACTGCAAACAACAACAATTTCTTTTAAAAAGGTGTATATATATATATATATATGTGTGTGTGTGTTTATATATATATATTTATAAATATATATACATATATAATTATATAAAACAAAGCCTGCAAAACAATTTTCCATTATGATTAAAAAGAAAATGTAAAAAAGAAACTGTGAGATTTGAGCACACAAACCCAATTAGAGCAGATTCACACATCCCACACCACACAAATAGCAGCAAGCCCTAACAAGCCCAACTCTGCAGCAGCAATTTACACTCTGATAGAGATTTTCCTCAGTTCTTTACATGTGAATGAGAGCACATATATGTGTGACAAACATATGTGTGTGTGTGTACCTTTCATTGCTTGCATACGTGAGTGTCTTCATGTGTAAATGTGTCCTGATTGTGTGAGTGTGTGTGTGTATATGTGCACTGTAAGTTGCTGATCCAAGCTGTCTGTATCGCTGAGTGACGGGAGAACTCCTCAGTGAGAGCACAGAGGGGTGGGGAAGGGAGCCACAAATGGACAGCAGCGTTTGGCCAATAGCCTGTGACCGGGCTGCCTCGCTATCCAATCACACGTGACCAGCGCTCCCATCAGCCGTCCATCAAGAGGTCCTTCTTTCAAGGTCAGCTGATGCTCCCTCCCTCTCTGCCTCTCTGTCCAGCAGAGCAAACATCAACAAAATTGATCTAATTTCTAGCTAAGCATGATCCAATAACAGTGAGTGATATGGAGGCCAAACCAATTAGGTGTGTTCGCAGGCAGGTATGGCACCCTGGGAAGCTGTGGTCGGCAACATGCCTGCACACGTGGAGTGAACGTGTGTGTGAAAGGGGGGAAAAGACATGATACATTCATAAAATGTACATGTGAAAAGGATGTGTGAGCATGCCTGCATGTGGGTGCACATGCACAAAAGAGAAGTTCCTTCTATCTCATTCTCCGATCAGTGTGATTTCTGCAGCGCACAGCTGTCACCATGGAAACCAGGGAGGGCGCGGGAGATAGAGAGGAGAGGATGTAAGGCAGAAAGAAAAGGGAAAAGTGTGTGAGAGAGATGAGCATCGGTTGCTGAATGATAGCAGCCATAGACGGCCCTTGTGCAGCATCACCTGGCTAACCCCTGCACAGCTGCAAGCCCCGTGTGTGTGTGTGTGTGCTGCAAACAGAAAACAATGTGTGTTTGATTGTCACATTCACGTTTGATGAAGAAAATAACACACATGCAGGTGTGTGTGTGTGTGTGTGTGTGTGCACGACTGTAAAAGTGACTATCAATAAATCATCCCCTTCTTCCCACTCTATGCTTTTTACAGCATAACCACACACATACACACACACAGACCTGACCTTGTGTGTTATCTCTGGTGGTGTGTATTGTTCAGCTGGCAGCAGTGAGCTCTATTTAGGTATAAATACACCAATCAGATTCAACAGAAATCAGTTTTTTTTTCTTTTTCCATAGACTCACACATACAACAACACACATACACACACAAACACACACAGCCTGTCTTCCGCTCCAGATGTACAGACAAGCCTTTTGTAAGAAATAGAAAGAGAAGGGAGTGGGTGTGAGAAAGCGAGGGAGGAGGAGAGAAAGATTCAGGGAGATGGTTCGACTGAGAGGAAAGAAATACAGAGAAAATGTATGAGATAGATAGATAGATAGATAGATAGATAGATAGATAGATAGATAGATAGATAGATAGATAGATAGATAGACAGATAGACAGATAGATAGATAGATAGATAGATAGATAGATAGATAGATAGATAGTACAGTTGGTGATGAATAGTTAATAAAGGGCTCGCGGGCAGAATGGTGGGGAAAAGCTATTCTCTCTGGCACCCCCCCTCTTCCTCACTCAGGGCTCAGAGTCGTGTGCAAGTCATTCTGCTCCCCACCTGCCCTCCATTTATCTTTCTTTTTTTCCTCTCTCTTCCTGTTCCCCTCTTCTTCAACTCTCTCTTCCATCTCTCACCTCTGCCTCTCTTCCTGTCCTCATCCATCCTGCTATCTTTCCTCTCCTTCTTCCATCCCTTATCCTCCACCCCTCACCCCACCATTTCTCACCTCTCATCTCACTCTCTCACACACACGTACATCATTAACAGCAGGCTTGTAACACAGACTAACAGCCACAATTCTCCTGATAAGGGGATTGAAGCATTGATCACATCTGTCCTCTGTAGGGAGGTAAAGCGTCTATAGAAGAGAGATGATGCCCCACTGCCCCTTAGAAAGAGAACAATACAGACTGACTGCTGTCAGAGGAAGAAGCTTTGAGACTAAACACTAAAAGTATACCCCACTTCTCTGCCCCATTTCTTCACATCTGTGTATTCTGCTGCTGGGTTATAAAAGTAAACACCGTGTCAGTTTAACTTATACATAGACGACACAAAGCTCTACATTTGTAATGTATCGGGTGGTCAAAGCCGGCTGAGCTCCTCTTGTAATTTTGATCTGTGTTTGCATGGTATAAAATATATCTTAACGTCTTCATGACGAGATTTTTCTGCCTCCTGCATGAAATGACATACCCAAGATAAAATCTTCACAAATTCAAAGGGCTGGATGTATAATCTTTGTCTCTAAACAAAGCTGAGAGGTGAGGTTACTGCAGAAGTGTCAGAATCAAGATATGTGTTACTGTGTCAGAGTAAAATAAACCTGGAACACAGTAGAAAATATAAATGTTATCTTCTTCTAAAAGAAATCCACATTCCTTTCAGTGAAAATCAGAGGATAACAGCCCAATCCATCTGAGAATGAGTAGTGTCTGATGAGGAACTGTGCAAAAGTGAAAGCTAAAAAAGTGAACCTGAGCAGATTATCAGAGGCTTCAACAGAGGTGTTAGGCAGGTAAATATCTCAGGAAGCCATTGGCCAATATTGATGATGGCCACTTCTATCAATGAGAATGGAAGGATAGCCCCAAAGTTCACCTTAGAAACACCATGAGGAATCAGAAGGAAGTGAAGCCCAAGATAGTCTATGATAGGTAGAGTGTTATAAAACCTCCTTCATCTTCATAGTAACTACCACGATTGCGAATGAAGTTCTTTTCTTACTTGTTATTTGGAGGTGTCTGTTTAATATGTGCACCCATGGCTAAAAATTATTTGTACTTTTAGGTAACAAAACCAAACAAAAAACAAAAATCAGCCATTGTGATTTACTGGTCTTTGACTGGCACTACTGAGCAGTGAAATCCCACCGCTACTCCCGTGTCCACTACAATTAACTCTCTGCACTGAACTGACAAAAGGTTTATTGAGGCTTAAATCTTCACTTGGCATCTTTGCATGTTGGCAGCGCTGAACAGCAGCGAGAGCGACCGGTTTCACCGTTTGAAGCTGAATCCCAGAAACACAGTAATGTAACCTCAGTAATCTGATCACTGTATGCTCTTTTATCCTCCGGTCAGCCTGTGAAGCCCAAGACCAAAGAGGGAAACGCAACAAGAGATTTATTGTGAGGGAGTCCAACTTTGACCAGACAGATTGTGCATTCAGTAACTGCTGAAGAGACAAAATTCACTTTAAAAACTGTTTTGTCATTTTGTAATTGGTTTGTGAGAGATTATACTTGATCAATGTAGTTTTTTTTCTAGAAAATATGATGCATGCATGGAAAGTATATAGATTTTTGATCAAGAATAAAATGTGGTCAGATAAGATTGAACCTTTTTTGGCCCTGCTAAGAAGAATATGTGTCTGTATGTGTTGGGAGGGTACAATTATAAGCTACTGCAAAATTAATTAAAACTATCAGTTTTTAGTAATAATTTATGAAAATTAGAATAGTGCCAGGGAGAAGAGAACAGATGATGTACTAGATGATGTCTTTCTATTTTAGTCTCAGACAGCCGACGTTGGTCACCTCTACCATTTAATGAAATAATTAAAATAGTATTTTGTTGAAATCAAGGGGCACACAGCTTGTTTGCAGATAACACACACACACACACACACACACACACACACACACACACACACACACACACACACACACACACACACACACACAAAACACTTGCTGAAGATTGACAGGAGATCTCAGATTAGGAGATATTGTCACAACTATCTACTGAGAAGAGGCAGGAAAAAGATATTATGTGAGCTATTTTTTCAACCTCATTTTCTGTTATCCAGATATACATAAATTAATACTAAGAGGGTGCAATGACATGTTTAATCTCTGTAAAAAACAGTAAAACCTATTTGGATAAATGCAATGTTGCCCTTAAAGGTGCCACATTGAGGTGAACTGATTGGGATATTTTTTTTTTTAGCTTTAATTCAAAGAATTTATATAGCTGCTTTATTTTGAAAAGCAAACAAAATATTTTTTCTAAACTAACTGATAGTTCTAGGGATGGAGCATCAAAAAACAAACAAACAAACAAAGAAAAAATAACAGTGTGGAGTTGAATTTGCATTTATAGTCTGTAATTTGCAGATTTAAAGGTTTAACAAAATTTAAGGTCAATGACAGAAAAATTTAATATATCACTAAAAAAATTTTTTATCACTTTTCTAAAATAAACATTATGTTTCTATTTCTAAAATTTTTTTTTTTTTTTAAATAAATGTTATGTTCTTATTCTCTTAAAATGAGTCATTTATATCTACTTGCTGTGAGTTCACATACATGGCAGCTATCACTACTGTGAATGGATAAACAACTCTGTATGTGAAGTGATAACTATTTGAGCTACAGTATGGGCTTTGTTTGATATCTGCTAGAGCAATGGTTCCCAACCTGGGGTCTGGGACCCCACAAGAGGTCCCCCAAAGAGCACAGGGGGTCCCCGAGGCTTTGAACATTCTGAGCCATTGTGATTAATATTCACACATCACCCACTGTTTATGAACAAAAAGTAAGGCTATATGTTGTTAATTTAAATTTGGCTTTATGGAAGGACAGGACTCAGCCAGAATACATTATTCCTGGTGAGAATCTCACTTTTATAAGCATAAAACCAAGCATGGTTTCAGCACGGATTGGGGCAGGGGGTCCGTGGCTTTTCAATATTTGCATGAAGGGGGTCCCCGAGCAAAACAGGTTGGGAACCACTGTGCTAGAGCACCATCTGGGATAAGTAACACTTTAAAGGGCCACAGAAGAAGACAGTACACATGGATTGTGATTTTTCTGTCAAATATTGTGATTTAATCTTTTATACTCCAGCTGAAGAAATGTTCACACAGAAATATATTTGTTATATAAGATGGGGAATTACCACATGAGATGACATCAAAATATGAACTGCTCTATATTCTAATGTAAGGACGTAAAGTTGAGATATGAATGCAGTTTTTCCCATACTTTTAAAACAGAAGTAATTACAGGTAACTAAACATATGATTGAGGGTTTATCAGGCATCACTTCTCTGGATCCACTCATAGAAGAAAAATGTTGATGTCTGGAAGAATTTTGGCCAATGACAGCCACTGTCCATTCGCAACTGTGCTTTGCATTTGAAATCATTTCTATGCCAATCTTTACCACTAGATGCCAGTAATTCTTACACACTGTAACTTTAAGTTATGAGACCCATTGTTGGGCCTAAACAAAGGATGGCAAATGGAACAAAATCAATATGTAGGCATATTACTATCAAAGTCTCCAACAAACAGTTGATTCTGTGACATAAAGTGAGAATTTGTATTGAAAATCAAACCACAGGTAAACATCATGAACAGAGGGGCCTGGTAAGACTACAATGGAATGCATCTACAGAAGTCTGTTAAGCTTCGGAGCATGACAGACGGAGAATAAATGCAGCTCCAAATTCATAAAAGAGGAGACAGCACATATATAACAGACCATGTATGGTTGCCCACTTAGCTAAAAAAAAAAACGGTGGCACCTCACTGTTCAGATGGACAATTATTGAAAAAAACATCCCAAAAACAATTTCTTAAAGGAATAAATGAGATGATTATCTGACCTCAACCTGACTGAGAATGTTTTTCTCTAACTGAGGACAACACTGAGTGCAGGAAGGCCTTTAAAGAAGACGCCACTAAATGCAGCAGCACTAAAGGCTCTGCAAGCCTCTCATGGGAGGGAGCTCATGATTTGTTGATGTGCATGGATTCCAGACTTCAGGAAGCTGTTACAGAAAAGGATTTAAACCTGAGCATGAAAATGAAACCCTTTTATTTGTAAGTATTCTTGTTTGTTTGCAACATAAAAAAATCTCTTTTTAATTACTTAGTGACCTGTGTCTATGTTATTAGCTACAATTAAAAAAATACAGGAAAAAAAGAAAAAATGAGTCCAGGGGCATTATCTTTAAAAATGTACTTCAACGTTCACGTCACTACCTTTAGGATTAATCTTAAAACTTTCCTTTATTGATAAAGCTTATAGTTAGGGTAGGCTTGGTGACCCTTAGTCATCTCTTTAGTTCTGCTGCTATAGGCTAAAGCCGGATTTATACTCGCGTGGTGTCTGTGTAAGGTTGGTTACGGCGACACCGCCGCGTGCTCCGCGTAGGTTCGTGGAGGCTCGACACACACCTCTTCCAGACCCAACGTGCACCCTTGCTTGGTTACACAGAAGTACTCCCTTGTGATTGGTCACCTGCTGAATTTGAATGGTTACCGTGAAAGAGAAACTACAACACGACGGCGTAACCATACACTCAAATGTGAGAGCACATTTCACCAGCACCAGCCCTACCGTATGCAGACACTGCGCAAGTATGAATCTAACTTTAGACTGCAGACAGATGTCACATGATGCAGCGAGCACTTCCCTCCACCTTTCTATCTATGCCCTTTATTGTCCTTGTACAAAATATATGGCATTGTTTTCAATCGTGACTCTTAGCATGTATCCCTGGCTTAGAGATATGGTGCTTGTTGACCCCTCTTTTCTGACCTCTCCACTCCCAACCAGTCCTGGCACATGGCCGTCCTTCCTGATTCCTGATTTTCTCTCCACTACTGCCAGTACGGCCAGTGCAAACTCAGGATGGAGCACTGAGCCAAAGACAAGATTCGATACAATAAGTTGGTTTTGCTTAGCTAGGCAATTATTCTTTAATTGTTTACATGAACACAGTTATTATAAATTGGACTAATGACAGGCATCAACATTTTTAATCAGATTAAACCAAACCTGACCGGACCTTCTGCCTCAGGACTTTCAGGACTTTATATACAGGTCATGTGGACTTAGACACCAGAACACTGATGGCAGGCTTGTAAAAGATTTGTTTTAATTGGACTGTAACTAGACTATAATGAATTGAATTGGACTGTGCCTGTAAAAGTGCCTTGAAATTAATTTGTCATGAACAAATAAAGCTGAATTGAACTTTAGCAAAAGTGCATGAAAGTTCCTTAAAGGTATTAATGCACAATTCAAATTGGCCCAATACAAAATTCCAAATGTTTTGCTAAAAAAATTTAGTGTTGAACTGTTTTAAGTAATTGTTTAGCTCTTCTAAAAACAACAAAAGAATATTTGGAGCGCTGACCTTTTAGTTACAAGACTCACATATTATGTTCACGTACCAGTGGTTTTAGCCATTTAAGCTGTTAAATGGTATGTGAACCGAAGATATGAACCTGCAACCTTAAGGTTTGTTCTATTGTTTGGTAGAGAAAATCTAAATTTTGTGAAAATTTTATGTAAGTACACCTACATGAGCCATCTCTACCACTTGGTTTGGGTGTGCAATGTCAAAAGTAATCGTTGTTATCTCATTAATGTTTAAATTTGGAACATTTCATTATAATTCCAATATTATTAAATATCATCTCAATCATTTCTTTAAAATATTTCTTCTTCTTAATGTTGTCCAAACGAAAAGAAAAAAAAGCAAAGAAACACTTTTATCTTCCTTTTGTCTTAGTGTACATTTTACAGAGTTAAGACTGAGAGATGTATGACATGAAAGAAGTATTGTGACATCTACGCTAGTATATATATATATATATATATATATACACAGTAAAAGAATGACAAAAAAAGAAAAAGACTGGAATTAAATAAAATACAATTAAAGATTAAATCAATTATTAATGAATAAAGATAAATAATAAAGAGATAATATAAAAATAAATGCATAAATAAAAGTGAATTCAAGCAAATAAATGAGTAAAATCAAATCATTTGGGAAAAAGAAATAGAATAACAGGGTAAAAAGTTGGACTGTGCACATTCTTCAGCAATAGTATACAACATACGGTTTCACTGGTTTTTCTTTGACTTTTAGCTTCATGTGCAGCATCAGGCTAATCTCCAAACAGAACATGAGAAGCCCAAAATGATGCAGTGTCACAATGACGGCTCAAAAATCAACTTAAAGAGTTTCCCTTAAAGACACAGCTTTTGTCAGCACACTAACATCCAATATCTCCATTTATGTTTTTAAAGATGCCCATTAAAAACATTAAAAACTGCTACATCTACTAAAAGTTAAAATAAAATGCAAAGAGGCTGTATATCCTGCTGTGTTGCATGCAGGGATGGGAGCGCCATCTTGCAACAAAAGCATTTACTTCTTTTTTTTGTCTGGTTTAGATTTTGTTTGTGTTGCTAACTTGGCACAGATCTAGTGAATAAGAAAAAAATGAAGATACCAGATCTGCGAATTAACAAGCTGGTATGATACTAGAATATGATCTTCCACAAACTGTAGGCTGATCCTGCAGCAGAAACTTTAACCTGATGAAGAATGAGCAAGAAGACAACACGACGTCTCAATAAAGCAGCGTGTCTTGTCAGCTTTACATTCTCCGTTCATCCCATGAGTGCTTATAAGGGAACTGTGGAGGTGGGAATCCTGGTTTAATAATCCTGCATGTTTAACACTGTCATGGAACTTTTCTACTTTCCTTTAAGTCTTGACTTCTTATTTTTTCACAGCACTCTTTTTTACAAATGTTTAGAGTAGAGCTGTCAAACGATTAAAAATTTCAATCTGATTAATCACATGATATCCATGGATTAATCACGATTAATCACATTTCAAAATGTAAACAACTAGCTTGCGGTCTGCCGAAAACTAGAGTAGGTGTTAAACCTCAACAAGTCTCAACAAGTGCGTGCTTGACGTTGACATTGAGTTGCTTTGGGGAAACAAAAAACTCAGTTTTGCTCCTTTTAGCGTTTTGTTGTGTTCTTCCGTCTTTATTTTATTTATTTTCAAACTTCTTGTCTATTAGGCCATCAAGTTTTCTGAATTGTTCCATCCAGTTCTTGTCACAATTAGACATTAAATGCAATGACTTCTTATTTTTCTTGTTTTCTTGGTGATGGGCATGCAGCAAATTGTTGCATTATCATCACCACAAATGAACGGTTAATTGTGTGACATATGAAACAGGTCATCCCGCAGATATCCTCTAAATATAAGGCTTAAAACTATTACAATATTAATAAAGAGGATAAAATGGTTTTTGTTGGATCTGGTTCACTGGTGTGACAAGGCAACTACATGCCCAAAATTAGCTTCTCTTGCCGAGACAATGCTAAATTCTGATTTTTAATATGACATGAGTAATAACTTTGTTGCTTATGTGTAAATTAAATTTGCATGTTAATTCCACAGATTGATTTCTTTGCGTTAACTTCTCCAAATTATTACAATTAATTATAGTTAAAGTCCACCAACGACTGGATGAACAATAACTTTCTAAAACTAAATGCTGATAAAACTGAGGTACTTGTCTGCGATCCATCTGCTTAGGCTCCAGCTATGATTCAGATACTCTATATGTATATTTTTTATTTCTGCAGCATAACCCACTGTACGAAAACAGGTCAGAGTTTTAGTAACATGTAAATAGCTTGGCTCGCTCCTGTTTTTATCAGCTGTGAAATATTGCCAAGTTAAGAACAATTGCTGCCTCAATGATGATGGAAATGCTCATTCACACCTTCATTTCCTCCCATTTAGATGACTGAAATTCTCTTTTTACAGGTCTGAGCAGTTTACCTCTGAACCGCCTGCAGGTGGTTCAGAATGCAGCTGCCAGACTTTTGACCTAAACACACAGAACGGCTCACATCACTCCAGTCTTGCGTGCCTTACATCGGCTACCTATCAGAGCTAGAATTCACTTTAAAACCTTAGTTCTCAGAGCCAATCCTCTGTTCACGCCTTTTCATGATTTTTTAAATTTTACTTTTTATATTTGTGTTTTATTTAATTTACTCTGCTCTTTATCTTGTTTTTAACTTGTTTTATGCATTGTGTGATTGTGTTATTTTTTATTTTTATGAAACACTTTGTGACATTTGCTTTTAATAAGTGCTATATAAATAAAATAAACTAAACGCTCTAATTTTTACAGAATTGTTTTAGAGTTAAACAATGTAAATACATAGAGTTGTTACCACTCACATAGTCAGATGCTTACAGTTTATACATTTTACTAGTTGTGGGTTGGAACTCCTTTAATTTCACATAAATGATGCTCAACAGGGAAAAAATTGCTTAGGGGCACAATACATGTCATAATTCACAACCACAACTGTGGCACTACATCTTGGAAATGTAGACAAACACACCCGTTGCATGCTTTCTGGTGTGTGAGCTGGCAACAGGAAATTCACAGTATTATATTTCAGTTCATATAAATCAATCTGGGGAGCTGTTGGGAATTATAGCATGACTGACTGAGTAATAAATAAGAAAAACTCAATATCTTCAAACAAGTTGACACATTAAGCTGAAATATAATTTCATAACTTCTCCAACATCTTTCCAATTTATTGTTGCTATGTTTCTTAGAAGGCAAATGAGACTCCTCTGTGATCAAACATGTCCTAACACAGAAGGCTTAAAAGACATTTTAAGTACAGTTCCATCTCACACAAGCCTATAATAGTCAGATAACATTTGGGGAGGCAGAAAAGCACATAGGACAGAAGAAGATACTCAACTTGTCTGCATCAAAGATCACCACAACAAAGACAGATAAGATTTTCAGATTCAGAAATACTTTAATAATTCTCAGGAGGAAATTCTTTTGTAACAACACTTCAGTATAAAGTAAAAATAGCAAAAGAAGTAAAAATACACACAATATACTCTCATCAGCCAATCACATGGCAGCAGTCATGTAGACATGCTGAAGACGACTTGCTGAAGTTCAAACTGAGCATCAGAATGAAGATGAAAGGAGATTTAAGGGACTTTGTACGTGGCATGGTTGTTGGTCTGAGTACTTCAGAAACTGCTGATCTACTGGTTTTTTCACACACAACCATCTCTAGGATTACAGAGAATGGTCTGAAGAAGAGAAAATATACAGTGAGCAGCAGTTGTTTTGACCAAAAGGTACTGATGTCAGCAGTCAGAAGAAAATGGGCAGACTGGATGGAGAAGATAAGCAACAGGAGGTATATAAGATAAGCACTGGCTCCAACCAAGATCTGCAGAACAGCATCTCTGAACACACAACATGCCAAACCTTGAAGCAGATGGGCTACAGCAGCAGAAGACCACACCGGGTGTCACTCCTGTCAGTCTAATGGAATCCACAGCCACCAGAAGTCCAGTAGAGCAGCTTGGGGATGTGGTGGAACGGGAAATTCTCATCATGGATGCAACCGACAAACCTGCAGCAACTGTAGGCCTTTGAGCAAGGTTCTTAGCCCCGACAACTAATCCTCGGGCACCGAAACATGGCAGCCCAACGCTCTCTAGTACATTTAGAGATGGGTTAAATGTAGAGCCGAATTTCCCAATCAGGGAGAAAAAAAAAGAGAACTTATGAATGACTAGCTAAAACAATCAACGGCAGACTGACTAATGCAACACAGCTAGCACAATGAACTGGCAAAAGAAAATCTGGGGCATAAATACTGAGGGATATTTCAAATTAGAAGCAGTTTTGCAATTAGAAACCAGAAAACAAGTGAGTAGGAACTAATTTAACCCATAAGAGCCCGGCGTGACATATGTGTCACATTCAGTTTCTGAGACATTTTCCTTTAATTTATGGTATAAACTTTGCTCAAAATCCTGTTGAACACAATCTGATACTTGTCTTCTGTCCCCTAATAGATACCCAGAAGCAGAAACCCATATTATAATCTTTTTAATATATCACATGGTAATAAATGGTAGATACAAAAAACTAGAATTAAACTAAAACCCAGTGGATCAGTTTATTGAGTCTGTTGCTAACTCTCGCTTTAACATAGAGAAGCACAGAGGACAGCTCTGGCCACCACAGACTCATAAAATATCATGAGCC